>NC_056740.1:501706211-501826211 GCF_019279795.1 Protopterus annectens | reverse complement strand
ACACACACAGGTAACTCACTCCCACACATTGCACACACCCTCGCACACACACACACACATCACACTCAAAACACACACTAACATACACTAAAGCCTGTAACCAATACACAAACACATACATACATCCCTAAACTCACATTTTACCATTCACACACCACAACACCAGAAGCGCTAATTCAAAATCTCCGTACTTCGGGATTTTGAATTTCATGCTTCTGGTGTTCCGGGATTTCAAGACTTCGCTATTATAATTTCGAAATACTGAAATTCGTGATTTCGGTATTTCTAAATTAAATAGGGAACCCATATATATATATATATATATATATATATATATATATATATATATATATATATATATATATATATATATATATATATATATAGGTATGTTTATATATACATACACAAGAAAAACTCATAAACTATGGAAATGGTTACATAAGGTCAGATTTTTTGTTTGCACTTGAAAAAAATAATCTTTCTAAAGTCTTAGCGTAAAATATATTCTTTACAGAGCCAATGGTAAACAATGATATATACATCAATTTGATGACATTGTGCTGCTTTCCTTTCTGTGTCTTAACCTGAAGAAATTCTTTGATCACAAGTGTTTCTCTACAGTTATCATCTTGAGTTTGTTTGCTGTGGTTAACAGACTTTAGCACATTTACTCACAATACAAGTGTAGACTGACAGACTGAGACCTCAAGCAAACACACATATGTGAAGATCCCAACAAAGTAAGCACCATGACATATTGAGTCCTTTTTAATAGTGCAGCTTGCCTTTGCTGAGTTGCCTACTGCCTCTTGCCATAGCTCTTTTTTAATCTGTTTTTATTGAACAGCGGTTAAGCCCCTTGATTACTTAAACTGCATAATTGCCTTAGAAAATATAAACCCATGGCTGTGCCACCCTCTCAGTGAAGCAATATTTCCCGTATTGCACTGGTATGAGATTTTATCAAAATCCATATGTTTGGACTAATAAATGGACTGAACTTCCTGAACTGAGCTGTGTTGACATATTTATGGAGCTTCATTCAACACGTCATCTGTCACTTTCAGCAGATTTTCTATCAAAAGCATATAAGTTGAGTTTGTTCTCTAAACCCAGTATGGCATTCAGTATAAAATATTTAACAGCATTGTTGGTCGTCTCTCTCTCTCTCACACACATAGATGACAAACAGGCAGGGTATTTCATTTAGATGCTTTAATACATACAAACACATCAGGATGGATAACAGCATCATAAAATACAAATGAACTAGCTAACAGACAGACCTTACATACATACATGTTTACATCTCAACAGCTTACTACAAAATGGCAGTCTAGCTTGCACATGCTCAGTATTTACACACTTGTACAAGTCCTTGGATAGCTTCTTAAAGATATATACACACACATTGCACTGCAAGCACATCAGTATGAATCAGAATATTAAGTAATGCGCTGCTAATGAGCTTCAACTCATAACAATGCATTTCTATCTCTCCACTTATAAAGTGTATGACATTGAATAGGGTGCATAGTTTCAAGTGGTATCAGGAGTTCAGCAGGTAGCACATCCACCTTTAATAAAGAAGGCTGTGGGTTCTGTTCCCACACCAGGCAGATTGCTTTACTAAAACTGCAGTGCAACAATGGGGCAGTGCTGCACTCCTGAGTATACTGTCCTTTGGAAGAAATTTTAAACTGAGGCTACATTTGCCTGAGTTGATGGTAGTGCAGGTGGTTACAAAATATCCCATATCACTTATGGAAAAAGAGTTTGGGGTTTAATTTAATTTTATTGCAACAAATCTCAACAATCGCATGGCATTAAACTATTTCAAAGACATACATAGAATTTCTAAGGAAGTATATTCCATATTTTGTTATATAACAAATTAACATGTCTGGCACAACAAAAGCGTAGGGTGCAATACATTCAGGGATGAAGGTTCGTATACTAAAAGGCATAACAGTGTAGCATGTTGTTACACTGCAGACTTTGTAAACATTAGAACATAGAGGCAGCTGAGAGCATTGGAACTGCAAAGGATTGTTGAAAATGATGAGCTGATGATTATGTGGGATCACCCCATATCAGCAGCTAAGAAGGTAGAAGCGAACAGACTGGATATTGTAATTCGAGAGATAAAGAAAGTAATAGTTTAAATTATTGAGACTGCAACACTCAGCCACTACAGTGTCTAAAGAACTGAAAGACATACATTTGTAAAACATTAGTACTTGCAAGCAGAAACTAGAGCAATGTGGAATAAGAGTACACAGATAGTTCCAGTTGTAGTAGAAGCAACTGTGCTAATAAAACAAATGTTCAAACATATTTAAATATGCTGCTGATAGCAGTAACCCCTTATGAACTGTAAAAAGAGGCAATGCTGGGTATATTGTGGGTGCTGGGAAGAGCACTCATATCAAATGTCAATGACTGAAATAAAACTGATTTCACAAACTTTACTTTTGCCCTACTTAGAAAGGGTATCCATCCCCATCAAGGTATCCAAAAACCTAAAGCAATTAGAGAATTTAAACCAAAAGGTATACGTACATGTACGTGTTTCAGGTAAAGTAAACTGCTTTGCTCTGCTACTGCCATAACAAACTAAAACACTAAATTAATCATCTACAAAAACATACAACTGGTGTTCACATTTTCTAGAAATATACCAAAATTCTTCAACACTGTTACATTCAAGAAAAAACATGGTCAGTAGTTTCCTATAGACCACAGAAAAACACCACCTTTCATTAATGATGATTTAACAGGTATTTTTTTCCTAAACACACACAACAAATCAAATAAACTGCAAAATTTTAATTTGTTACAAAGACTCAATATTATGTGTAACCGCTTAAAATTTAATTATTTAATTATTTGCAATCAAGTTTATAAAAACATTCTCGTTATTACACCAGCCTGGTAAAAGGAGACTAAAGTAAACATTCCGTGGGATTCAGTAAGATATTTTTTTCCATGCAGGAATAGTGTAGATGTTCCTGCACGGAATATGGCCACTGAGCAATCCAGTAACCAAGCCTGGGGATGTGCATGAGCCTGCTAACACTATTCTGCCACAGACATGACTGGATTAGGTTAATGACCTCATTTGCTAGTGAAAACCATGCAAATAGGTCAATTAGCAATCTAGTAAGCAGGCAGGAATCTGTGGCTGAATAATGTATCATGCAGAAATGTATTTGGCCGAATACATTTCTGCAAAAATCAAAACCAAGGCATGAAAGCTCAGACTAAAGCATGTATTGTAATCCTTAGGCACTGGCATGGAAAAGTGTTGCAAAATTATAAAAATCAAAGTTTATTTTTTTGGGCCGATCTCGGACATTTAAGCATAGGACAGCAGCGCGCAAATGGATAGTGATGAAAATAAAAAAAAATGTGATAAGGCAATTTTAAATGAAATCTGCATTTTGCCATTATACGCTATGGCATGCAGAATAAAAACAGCAGCAGTGAACAGTGGTTGCTAAGGGGAAAGGCTCTGGTGTAGTGCTGCAGTAGGGACTAAGGCAGTGGGGTATGCTAATAAGGGAAATTTACTGAATCACAAAAAGAAGACAAGTGCCAAACTGTACCTTACCATGTAGGAGCTATAAGACAGTGGTGTAAGCAGGAGAAGCAGCTGACATGAAAAGGATGTATGTCATGCATGGTGTAAGCACATTGGAGCTCCACGGCTCACATTTGAGCTTAGCTAAGCACAGCTAAGCAAGGGGGGGGGGTGTATCTGAGACTGTACTGACTTATTCTATGAAATGAGAAGCATGTTCGTGTCCAGAGGAGGACCGTTTCTCATTGTTTACCTTAGCTAAATGGGTTTGCATGGCATGCAATGGGTCTAAAAAAAAAAAATGGAAATAGCAAGACTGTTTACATTTGGGCATCGGGATTGAGCGGTATGCCTCAGGGCTTAAAAGGGGTGGAAATGGGAAGGGAAAAAAAGGGAAATAGCAGAATACAAGCAATCAGTACAAATAACATAGCTGGCAGGTGGAATGCATTATAGTCAGCCAATCATGCAGGCAGCATATGCAGCACAACAGTATAAACTATGCAAAGACCTTCCAGTCTGTTTTTTCTCCACAAACTCTGCACCATTGGCGTAGACATGCAGGGGAATTTTAACCAAAAAAATGTTAGGGGCTGCCATTGCTTTGATCCATCAGTATGTGCTAGAGACAGAGGGTGGTGAGGAGGATAATGCTGACAACTGCCACAGACCAAGGAGGAGGAGTAGAGTGTTCAGACCAGGGTAATATACCAGGGGCTACATGATCTGGAGATAGTAGAGCTCTACAGGGTGAACAGAGACACACTTCAGCAAAGCATCAAGCTGTCCCGGCCTCAACTCAGACCCAGAGCCAACAGGGGGGAACCCATCCCAGTGGATACCAAGGTATGTGTAGCCTTAAGAATACTAGCAACAGGTACTTTCCAAAGACCTACTGGGACATCATGAGTTTCTCACAGGCATCTCCATCCAGGGTACTCTGCCAGTTCCTGGATGCCATCATACCACTTGCTGGTGAGAACATTTACTTCCCTAACACCCGTGAGGAGAGGGCCAGCAAAATGCATCTCTTCCACTGTGTAACAGAATACCCAGAGGTACTGAGTGCGATAGACTGCACCCCCTTCCACATCAAAGCACCACCCTGTGAGCAGGGTAGGGTTTACATAGACCGCAATGGCTTCCCCTCCATCAACTGCCAGATCATGTGCATTGCCCAGGGCATTATCATGAATGTTTGTGCTTGCAGCCCTGGAAGCTATCAGGATTCCAACATCTGACATTTGTCACAACTGTACCAGGCATTTGCCAATGGTGACATATTGTATGGCCATATGGTGGGGGATACTGGCTATGCACTTGAGCTGTGGATGATGATAACCCATCAGAAATGCACACACAACCACTCAAGAATGCCATAATGAGGCACACGCACAAACCAGGATCATTATAGAGAGTGTGTTAGGAATGGTCAAGTCATGGTTCCGGTGCCTTGACATATCTTTGTAGCCTTGCAGTACTCTCCAGCTACATGTGCACATATGCTCATAGTATGTGCCATGCTACACGATATGATCCTGTGGAAACAGCTGCAGCAGGAACAGCACAGGGAAGGGCCACAAAGCTCCCCACCATTGCCCCACCATTGTCAAGGTCCCCACAGGCGCAGAGGGACTCAGGGGAAGAAGCCCCTGAACCTGCTCCTATAGGCAGATGGAGGCATGCCCAATATGCCCAGGCCTTGGCAAAGAGGCAACACATAGCACACACACTGCCACTGTAGGGACCCAGGGACTGGCACCTCTCTCTGACTCGCACACACAGTAAAATGGATGACACACACACCACATTACCTGTAACGTACCTTGTATAGGCAGTGTACTGTGTGCATCCAACATACGCAATCCTCAAGCACCATCCTCAGAACTGCTGCAGGCACAAGGTAAGTCAGTTTTCTTAACAATAAATCAATGGATTAGCATGTTTTGGTAGCATATCTATGGTAATGCTGCATGCATGCAAGGGAATGGGGTGGCCGGGTCTATATTACCAATTCAAAAAACCCTTTAACTGAATACCTAAACATCAACACCTATAATGCGAACCGCAAAAATCCCAAATGCATTAAACAGCGAAAAATAAAATAACGAACTGTCATATTTGGCCAACCCCACCACCCGCTACATACTATCTACCCAAACAAAATAAATAAACCACATACATACATTAACCAAACCCTACTTCTAACCTAAAGTAAAGGACCAAAACCCTACTTCTAACCCTACACTAAACCCCAAAAACACAACTAACTTTTCACTATCCTTAACCCCTCCCTAACCCCAAGGTCCATAACTACCGCACAAGTCCCCTACAGACATACACCAAAAAAAATAAATACACATACATATAACAAAATCCTACTTCCAACACTACACTAAACCCCACATACACAACTATCTGTGCACTATCCATTGCCCCTCCCTAACCTTAAGGTCCGTAACTACCGCGCACTTCCCCTACAGACATACACCCAAAACAAATAAATAATACATATACGTACAGCTAAATAAAACCCTACTTCTAACACTACACTAAATCTTACATACATTACCTATCTATTAACTTACCTTAACCCACATCCTAACCCTAAAGTCCTATCTATCACACACTTATCTTACGGAGCTATACTGCAGACGGGCCAACCATTGCACTTCGAGATTTCCATTTTTGCTGTTTCGGATGTTCAGCGTTTCCGTATTTCGTGCAATACATGTTGCTCTTTCCGTATTCGCGATTACAGTCTTTTGGTCTGCTAATAGGAACCCAGGGTGGCCTACTGGGATAGCAGCAGACAACTGACAGCTATGTGGGACACCAGGAAATGTCTGCACAATACTGGCTTCCATCATTTGAGGTGACAAATCCCACTGCAGTATATGTGGGGGCCAACTAAGTGGAGGGTCATAGCTCACATGCATGGATGTCACTGTGGGGATCCTAGACTCACACAGCAAGTTAGACTTTGAAAACCATAAAGGAATGTCTAGCAAAAGCCCACAAATGGCAACAATGATGGAATACCCCCCCTACAGACTTACACTGTGATATCACAGCAGGCCTTGCATTTGCAGTAAGGCTCTGAAGGGTAAGAAGTCGAAACTCAACTGTTTGGCATTACAATCTAACCTGTGGTCTTTACTGATATGCCTCTATTCTCTAAGATAGGGCACAATACTATGCTAAATGGAACCAAAATGTAAAGCCAATATCAGCAGTCTGTGCAAATGTGTACTGTTGACAGATGCGCCCCCCCCCTCACACCCATATTCCCATAGAAATGCAGTAACATGTAAGTTTGTAGGGTAATAGCAGCAGACCACACATTGCCAGGGCTGTCCCAATCAACATGATAACTTGTTGCATGTCCACAATATGCAGGCATCACTGAGCTATGCATATGTGTGGGGAATACTGTCAGGATGTGGCCACCAACTTCTCATGGCTGTTGTGTCCTAGTGGCCTAGCTATAGTACCATGGTAGACAGGGCCATGTTTCACGAAATGCAGTGCCAGCTATTTTGCATGTCGGTGGGAGTTGTACACACTGTCCAGACCTCAATATCCATTACTGATGGGAAGCTGGACAGGTCATGTACAGGTGGCCACAGATATGAACAGTACACAGGTTGGAGTAACCTACACATTGCCTACCATACCTCCCAGCTATACAGACCTTTTCCAGAATGTACAGACATTTACATCATATTTGTGGTGTCTTTATTCTGATATAGTGGTTGTCTGGCAAATCATTGGCAAACCATGAAAGTCTAAAGTCAGAAAATAGTGATGGATTGTAGTGTCTCAGACTCCATACCTTATAGAAAAATGCATGCTAATGCAAAATCTGTTATTGTATTACCCTGACATGTTTGTAAGGCCAACAGTTACAATGGTCTGTACTTTTAGGCCTTTGTCATCCAATTACTCATGGCTTTGTCCAGATGTCTGGCTCACATACGTACAGAGGTATGATTCCTAGTAGCACAGCAGTGCATTCTGTCACTTATCATTCTCACCCCAGGGGGGTCCACTACCTGGTAGCCTGGGAAAATATGAGTGACAGAATGCACTGCCTTGCTACAGATGACCTACATCAGTTTCACATGGCCTACAGGCCTTAGGCAAAGGCCCATGCCTCACCCAAAGTGCCTTTGTAGGAAATGTCATGGGGTCCATACTACTAACATAACACAGTCAACAAAATGCAAATGTAAAGCCATGCTGCTAAATGCTAGTAGCATACCTCTCAACCCCGTAGAGGAAGAAATCTGGACAAAGGCATACATAATGGTGGGATAAAGCCCAATTATAGGGACACATTTGAAATATTGCTCTTATAATGTTAGAAAGTTGATAGAATAACAGAGGGGGGGGGGTGTAGTAGCATGGATGTCATGAAGGGTGTGAAGTCCGAAACTCTAATTTTCTGTTAATATTCTCTGACTGCAATCCTGAGTGATTTGCAACAAATGTGCTAGAAAACCACAATGTTAATGGAAACCAACCAGATATATGAGACATGAATCTGGGTAATCTGTGAGAATCTGTACAGTTGGCAGGTATGGCCACACCAGGATATTAACGTTTAGGTAAGAAGAATACTGCACAACCAGGAAATTCCCAGCCAGTATATCACCAAGGTGCTTGACCTTTTCCATAGCTTCATCAGTCAATTGGCTATAGCCACACCTCCCAACTGGCCAGATTATGTAAGAATGTCTAGCTTTTACCTTATAATATAGGTCTTTGCATCATTGATCTTGTATTTCTTTGGTAAATAACTGTAATGATCCAATTAAGTCTGTCAGTAGGTAATAACACAATACAGTACAGTGTAAAACATTACATATGTCAGAAAATGTCTGCTAAAACAAACGCTGTAAGTCAAGCAACTCATACATTGATAAGAGCAATAGTTACAGTACTCCCCTATGTCTGGTCCATTGTTTCCCCATATTGGCAGCCTATCTCCAGATATCTTGCATAAACAGGTAGCAAGATATGGCTGTAGCACCCAACACCCTGGACTGGAGTAAAATTATCCCTGGAATGGATTCCCACACTTGCTATGGAAGCTCATACTGAGCATGCTGCTACACTTAGATAAGTGAAGCCCATGTCTGAAACCACATCAGACTATATATCTCTGTATTGTGCAAATGTTGTTGCATGCACACACCTATGTAAACCTTACTGTCTCCACACACACCCATAAGACAGGATTGCCCACAGCCAGCTCTAGGTGGCACATTTGCGGTATATCTGCATCTGTTGCATGTGATACACACACATATATATATAGGCAACATATTACAATGTGTGAAGCATACACACATAGACATGGGGAAGACAGGGACAGACAGTGATAGAGTGAGACACACAGGGAGACATACACAGTGAGTGAGTCATACACAGGGATACCCTGGAATGGCATAGAGTGATGTCCTGCTGCAGACAGTTGCATACCAGTTGTAGCCACTGGCATGTACCAGCATGACGATGAGATTCATTGTCTGATGGTACTGAGGTAGGGATTAGAATATCACATCACCTACCTGTGTGTGTGTCTGTGTGTGTGCGTGTGTGTGTGCGTGTGTGCGTGTGTGTGTGTGTGTGTGTGTGTGTGTGTGTGTGTGTGTGTGTGTGTGTGTGTGTGTGTGTGTGTGTGTGTGTGTGTGTGTCTGTAGGTCTAGGTATGTGATGCCATACCCACCCAGTACACTTCCCATTTCCCTACTTTACAAGATTTGCTAATGTCATTCACCTTAGAAGTACCTTTGGAGTAGCTTCAGTCCTGTAAGCTCCATAGTACATGTGATAACTGCATACTACTGTCATACAAATGACTAAATAGGTAGGAGTTCTAATCCTAGTCCCGGCATATGTAACAGTGGTTCTGTGGTGGGGGGGGTGTAAGAATAAGTGTTTTAGTTCATTCCCACTCAGTACACCTCCCATTGCCCTACTTCACAAGATATGCTGATGTTATTCACTGTAAAGGTACTGTTGGACTGGCTTCTGCACTATAAACTCTGTGGTGTGTGCAATAACTGCATAACACTATAGTACAACTAACTGTTTAGATAAGGATTCTAATCTCAGTCCTATCAAATATAAAAGTGCGTGTGTGTAGGTTAAAGATTTTGAGCCCATTCACACCCAGTACATTTCCTATTGCCCTACTTTAGCAGACCTGCTGATGTCAGTCACCTTAAAAGTACCTTTGGGCATCCTACAACCTTGCAATCTCTGTGGCACATGCAATAATTGCATAACACTATGTACAAATAACTAGCTAGGTAGGGTTTTTAATATCAGTCATGGCAAATGTAAAAGTGTGTGTGTGTGTGTGTGTGTGTGTGTGTGTGTGTGTGTGTGTGTGTGTGTGTGTGTGTGTGTGTGCGTGTGTGTGCGTGTGTGTGTGTGTGGGGGGGTGTCTGTGTGTGTCTGTAGATTAAAGATTTTGAGCCTGTTCACACCCAGTACAATTCTCATTGCCCTACTTTAACACTCTTGCTGATGTCAGTCACCTTAGAAGTACCTTTGGGCAGTCTACATCCCTACAATCTCTGTGGCAAGTGTGATATTGAATAACACTGTAGTACAAATAGCAAATTAGGTAGGGGTTCTAATCTCAGTCCTGGTAAATGTGTGTGAGAGTGTATTTGTGTTTGTAAGTATGTATATCTGTCAGTTAAAATATTTGTGGCCTTTCTCACCAAGTACATCTCCCATTGCCATACTTTACAAGGGCTGGTGATGTTCCTCACTTTAGAAGTACCTTGGGACACTTTTTTCCCTATAAGGTCTGTGGTGCATGTAATAAATGCAAAACACTGTAGTAGCAATAACTAGAGAGATAATCTCAGTCCTAGCAAATTTGTGTGTGTGTGTGTGTGTGTGTGTGTGTGTGTGTGTGTGTGTGTGTGTGTGTGTGTGTGTGTGTGTGTGTGTGTGTGTGTGTGTGTGTGCACATGTGTGTGCGCGTGCGTGTGTGTGTGCTCGTGTGTGTTTGTGTGTGTGTGTAAACATTATCCTGGGTGGGTGAGAACTGGGTTTTGCATTCTTTTGCTGTGGTCCACCCAGTACACATCCCAATGTCCACTTTACAAGGCCCACTGTTGTTATCCACTGTAGAGGTAGCTGTTGACACTATGTAGGCCTATAAGCTCAGTGCCACATGCAATAACTATGTAATAGTATGGAATAAATAACAAGATAGGTGGGCTTTCAAATCATTGGATATCATTCCCCACACAGGAATCACAGATAAACACACTCAGCTAGGCATCAACCCCTATATCACTAGGTGGCTTGCAAACTGGCTAACAGATAGAATCCATGGTGTGAAAGCAGCGGATTCCATGTTAGACTACCGACCAGTCATGAGTGAAGTCCCACAGGGTTTGGTCCTGTGTTCCCTCATGACCAGTATCTATGCCTCTGAAGTCCAGTCCAACACGAAGGGACTGGCTGACAATGTTCGCAGATGATTGAAAGGTGGGTGCTATTATTACCTCCTCACATGATGTTGACAGCCTGCAGAAAGGCCTCACTGAGACCTACAACTGGTGTCAGAACCCTGGACTTTAGCTCAATGCCAGAAAATGTGCTGACATCCCCTTTTGGAACAACATGGTTTCCATGAATCACCAAATTGATGGTAGTCCATTGAACACTGAAGTTGTTATAAGAGAACTGGGAACACAGGTTGACAGCAAGCTCTCTGTTGACCACCACACTGCCACTGTGTTCAGAAAGTCCTTCTATGTGGCATATATCATTACTAAGGGTGTTGCATACAGGAAGTAAGAGGTCACTATCTCCCTCTACTCTCCCCTCATTAGGCCAATCAATGAGTACAATGGCCCATTTGGAATATACCTCGCTGGACACCTGTAACAACTGGAGATGCTGCAGAAGTACCTCACAAAGAGGATCCTATACCTTAAACATTTGTCCTATATGGACAGACTGCAATAACTCCAACTATTCTCTGTCTCATATTGGCTTCTTAGAGCAATCTCTGCTTGACTTACAAAGCTATGTCTGACCAAGCTCTATCAGGAATGCTACATCTAAAGAACCCAATCTGTCCACACCACATGCCCCAGAGACCTCAACCCCATTCCCACAATCAACAAAACATGCTGGAGGGACAGGTGCATAACCCATAGACTGCTCATTCTATGGAATAGTCTTCACATACATGTCAAGCAGAGCACCTCACTGGCCTCTTCAAGAGAGATCTGGATGAGTGGATGGGGAATAGAAATCCCACCCTGGGGATCACTTCAGTGGTTATACTCATTAGACACACTGGGGCTATCATCAGGTAGCACAATGCCAGGGTAATCAAATGGGCTAGGCTTGTACAGGCTCCTTGGCCATTCGCCTAGCACACACCTATGAACCTAAGAACCTATGAACCTATGGATCTCAGTACTGTCAAACGTGTGTGTGTGCATTAGTGTGTATAAAAGTGTTTGTGAGTGTGTAAACATGTGGTTGAAAGTAGATTGAGGCCCTTCTTGCCCAGTAAGTACACTTACCATTGCCATACTTTACAAGGGCTGGCGATGTTGTTCACCTTAGAAGAACTGTGGGACACTTTTCCTACTATAAGCTCCATGGTGCATGCAATAAATTTATAACACTGTATGAGCAACAACTAGCTAGATAGGAGTTTTAATCTCAGTCCTGGCAAATGTGTATGTGTGAAAACTGTATCCTGTGTATGTGTTTGAGTGAGAACTATACCCATTGGGTGGGGTGGGTGTGACATTTTTATGCTGTGGTACTCCCAGTACACATCCCAAGGTCCATTTTACAAAGACCTGTGTTCGCATCCACCATAGAGGCATTTCTGGACACTCTTCTGCCCTATAAGCCCCGCACCGAGTGCAACAGCTATGTAACAGTATGGAATGAATAACATGATAGGCAGGGCTGCTAATGTCAGTACTGGCAATTGTGTGTGCATTGGTGTGTATAGCAGTGTTTGTGAGTGTGTAGACTCATAGGTGACAGTCTAATGAGTCCTTCCACACCCAGTACACCCCCATTGCCATACCTGACACGAGCACATGACGTTATTCACTTTGCAGGTACCTTGGAGCAGTCATCACACTATTAGTTTCATGCCACTTGTGATAGCATAATACTGTAGTACCACTAACTAGATGGGTAGAGGTTCCAAACCCAACACTGGCAACTGTGAGCATGTGTGTGTGTGTGTGTGTGTGTGTGTGTGTGTGTGTGTGTGTGTGTGTGTGTGTGTGTGACTGTGTGTGTGGGATCAGTATTCTCTGTGTGTTTGGTCAACACAATATCCTCTGGGGGTGTGGGTTTTACTAATCTGAGGTGTGTTCCACCCACTACACTTACCATTATCCACTTTTCAAGGGCTGCTGACGTCAACCAACATAGACTTACCTGTATACACCCCTCAGCCATATAAGCTCTGTCACACATGCAATAACTGTTACACAGACCTGATAAATGTGTACATATACAGCTGTACCTCGGCTCTGACATGATTGATGTGTTACAACTCTGCCATACCCCTCATTGGCAATGTCTGCAGGGCCACACAGACACCTAGAACATAAACAGAATACAGTATGTGAGACTACATTCAGTCAGTGTTACTAACACTAATAATGCATCATGGCCAAAAAGGTACACACACTCTGATGTGTACCCATTACAAATGCCAGCTGACAGCACCTTACACAGCATTACATAGCTAAACTGTACTTAATTCATTCTGTGCATCAGAACCATATTAGCATATTCCTGCATCAGTGGTATGGATGACAGGGATGTGGCACAGGTATCATCATATGCACAGGGTGTTCTGTAGGTTTGTCAAAGGCCTAGGCTGGGCCATATGGTAGACATCATGTGTGTGTGTTTGAAGGGATGTTCTATGAATGGGCCATCCAGAGATATGTGTGTGTGTGTGTGTGTGTGTGTGTGTGTGTGTGTGTGTGTGTGTGTGTGTGTGTGTGTGGAGGTGACTTGGCTGTGATGGTGATGTGTGTGTGTGTGTTTGTATGTACACAGTCATGCCATGTGGCTGCCCTACACAGGAGTATGTTGGACAGCTGTGGACCGTACATGGCAGGGTTTACAGTTCACCATTTCTGGCCACGGGCATGTGAACTAGTCCTGCCAGAGGTCTCATTGACACCATTAGGCCCAAGGCCAGATGCAGTACTACTCCCTGATGGTGACTGCTGTCTGCTGGATCTGTGTCCCTGCCAGGACTGGCCAGGACCACATGTGCCCATTGCCTGCTGCATTGTGGTGTTGACAGCACCCACCCTTCAGTACTGCTGGTGGGACTGCAATAACTGTTACAGGAGTGTGAAGGTGCATGGTCACATAGACTCTCAGCTGATGTTGGTGCTGACCTATGTCCATATGGCCAATGCCCATCTCCCTCCACACTCTGCAGAACAGACATTCCATGGTTGAACATTGCCAAGGCCTCACCCCACTGGCTATTCATGACCTCAGTATTTTGATGTGTGGCCTCAACAATGTCACGTATGTCATCACGTAAGCCAGGAAAAGTTGCATCCAAGACCCCGAGTATTTGTCTGGTGTTGCATTCACTACATGCCTGTGCATCCATGACAGCCCAAAACATGCATCTGGTGACACCTGCTGTGGCACTTGTGACAGTGGCTCAATGGGCAGTAGTCTTCTTTCGAGCACCCCTGTCCATCTGCCTGTGTGGAACCTTGCCTCCATTCTGGCTATGACTAGTGTCTACACTTACACTTGTCATAGTCACCACACTAGCATGTTCCATGCCACCACCCAACAACTATCCATTATCTGTGGCTGTTGGGGACAGGGTATGTGTGGGCATTGTGACTGTGTATGGAGAAATTGTGGATGACTGTGGGATGCCAACCAATGGCACATATTCAGCCCCTGAAAACCCTACCTGTGCCTCACTAGGACCACCATCATGGTCAGAGTCTGCAGAGACACTGACATCAGATTCTGAGTGGGAGGGACCACGGCCACCATGTACACCTGTGAGGGGAAGACAACATATGTAAATTAATACCTGCACTATAAGGTTTGCTTCTATATACACACACACACACACGCACACACACACACACACACACACACACACACACACACACACACACACACACAGACACATACAGGTGAGGTGGCACAAAGGTATTACATAGACCTCACAATAGCCAACTGATGACATTTATGACACACAGTCAGACCACAACATACACACTCTATACAGGCCAACAACATCATGTAGTGCAGCCCTTTCCACCAAATGTTACTAATAATATGCACTTCTGGGATACGTGAGTAGTGTTAGTAGGTGATGGGCCTTCACCTAGTATACACTGCACTCATGCACATAGTATTGCTGTTCACCTGTATAGCACAGTGGCAACTCCTACAGAATATACCTCTCAACTGTACAGACTTTTGCTGAATGTCTAAATGTGTGGCTCATATTTTTGGTCTGTTCCTCATAAATCTTGTATTTGTCTGATACATTACTTTGATGATCTGTGGCTTAGTGCCACTAATTAATGACATAATTTGAGTTGCAGACTTCATAACCTGCAGTAAATGTATGTTAAAACAAAGCCGGTTACTCTAACAACTTTCTAAACTTACAGTGGATATAATAAGTACACACACTCCTGTTAACATGCCAGGTTTTTGTGATATATAACATGAGACCAAAGAAATCATGTCATAACATTTCCCACCTTTAATGTGACCTATAACCTGTGCAATCCAATTTGAAGAACATACACATCAGTTAGGGATAGCATATAGTAAATGAAATACATACAATAGGCCGGTTGCATGAGTGTGCACACCCTTAAACTAATAATTTGTTAAAGCACCTTTGGATTTAATTACATCATTCAGTTCTCTTGGGAAGGTGTCTGTTAGCATGGCATTTCCTGACTTGGCAATATTGGCACACTCTCCCTTGCAAAAGCCCTCTGACTCTGTCAGATTGCGTGGGCATCTCTTGTGCACAGCCCTCAGATTTTCTACTGGATGTAGGTGTAGGCTCTGGCTGGGCCAGTCCAGAACATTGAATGTCTTCTGGTGAATCCATTCTTTTGTAGATTTGGATGTATGGTTTGGATCGTTGTCATGTGGAAAGGTGGAATCCCTCTCCATCTACAGCTATCTAGCAGACACCTGAAGAATTTGAGCCAAAAGGGACTGGTATTTGGAACTGTTCATAATCCCCTCCAACTTGGCTAAAGCCCCAGTTCCAGCTTATGAACAACCCCAAAGCAGGACACTGCCGTCACGATGCTTCACCATGGAGATAGTGTTCTGTTGGTGATGTGCAGTGTTGTTATTGCACCAAACAAACCTTTCAGAATTGTGGCCAAAAAGTTAAACCTTAGTCTCATTAGACATAACACATTTTCCCACATGCTTTTGGGATACTTATGTATTGTTTTTCAGAATTTAGCCAGGCCATGATGTTGTTTGATGTGAGAAAATGCTTCCATCTTCCAACCCTACCCCATAGGCAAGAAAATACGTATGGAAAGATATGGGAGATTGTTGTCACATGTAGTACACAACCAGTTTTTGCCAGAGATTCCTGCAACTCATTTAGTATTGCTGTAGGTCTTCTGGTAGCCTCCCTAACCAGTTTTGGTCTTGTCTTCCCATCAGATTTGGAGGGATTTCACTTCTTCACAATGTCACTGTTGTCCCATATTTTCTCCACCTTTTGATGGCTGTCTTCTGCACTGACAGGTTGTGAGGTATGCTGTTGCTGCAATGCTGTGGAAATGTTTTTGTACCCTTCTCTTGGCTGATACCTTTCCACAATGAGATCCCTTCTAAGCTTTGTAAGCTCTCTGCGAACCATGGCTGTTGCTGTAGTAGGCAACTGAGTAGGTGTCTGGAAAAACCTAGTAGGACAGCTGACCGCTATTTGTTGTTAATCAAAGAGTCTCTATAATTGATGGCAGGTGTGTACCCAAGAAGATGTAATGCTGTAATTACATTAAAACTACTTCAGCAAAGTATTAGCTTCAGGCTGTGCACACTTATGCATCTAGCTTATTGTACGTTTTATTTTTCATACTTGTTCCCCTCACAGGTTTGTTTGTTTATGAAGTGAATTGTACAGGTCATAGGTCACAGTAAATGTGGGAAGAGTTATAAAATGTTTTATTGTGGTTTTATTTTTGTATATCACAAATACCTGGCATTTTAACAGGGGTGTGTACACTTTTTATATGCACTGTATAAGACTACTTTTCAAGTATGTCCCTAGTTGTGTCCCTTTGTCCCCCCATTTTGTCAGTCTTTGTCCAGATTTCTTGCACTGACAGGTTGTGAGGTATGCTATGGATAGGTTACACCTACTGCAAATAGGCCCCTTTGATGACCACTCTGATGCAATGCAGGTAACCCCACAAGAAGTGAAAATGCACATTTCACTATATGGCTAAGAGTAACAGTCATGTGCATGGTAAAATGCATGACTTTAACATGCCTGGGGTATTGGTGATCCACAACAGAACAATATCATACTTACTGTCTCCAGGCTGCTGTCCCACATCCAGACCAGAGGTACCTATGTAGTTGTGGGGGAGAGGTATTGTCAGCAGACTCACGTGGCTTTGGTACAAGATGATTGCTGCTTTTCTGCACATGTACAGTACAAGCTCTGATACTACACAATTTGCTGTCCTTCACCATAGATGTACACTTGTGTGCATTACAAAACCCCACCCACAAATGCAGTTTGACCTGACTTATGCATCTAGATACTCTACAGAAGCCAGTATGGCTGCTACATTATTAAATTGATGTGCACTGAGGCCTTACCTGGACGCTCCTCGCCTGTTGTCTGGATGCCACCCACCTCTATGACTTGTGTGTGTTGGCTTTGCTGGCATGTAGTGGCTGCACCAAGGTTGGAAAGGAGCTCCTCCATTGGTGTAAGGGGGGCCTGCATAGCAAGACCCTACCTGTGGTGAAATGGTCCCTGGCCACTGCAGCAGCCCTTAGCTGGGCATGGTGTATCAGGTCAGTTGTCCAATGCCTGACCTGATCATATTTGCACCCATGGTGGCCTAAGTTGTTTACTCTGTGGACAAGCTGGTCCCATAGGGCAAACTCCTCCCACAGATTCTGTCAACCATGGACAAACAACACCCCATGGTGGTTGATTATCATCTCAGTGATGGCCGCAGTTTCAGATGCAGTGTACGCTGCATATCCACTGGAAGACATAAACAGGGAAATACGTCACCAGATCTCATACATTGGTCAACATTATTTACATAACCTGAACTTCAACATTGACTAGCATTAGCCACCACTTATGACCACATCATACCCCTGTCATCTATCAGCACAGTATGAGCTTGCATTGCACTCCTGGTCCTGATGTGTCATGTTCCCCCAATGAGGGCCAGTAAATTGCATAATCCACCATTCATTATTCATCTTTGTGTAAAGGGATGGCAGTGATTGTTTTCCTTGCTGATGGGATGTCAATGGTGCTCAAGCTTTGCTTGAGTACAGTGTGTAATGGACCTGGGGGCATATGCCTGCATTCATGTAGGATGCAGACAGGGATATTATCAGCTTCCATGGAGACTTATATTTGTTGCCTTTGATTAGGCATTATGGTCCTGCTCTCCAATGATGAGGGGAGGGTGAGGGTGCTGACTGTAGGATGGGAGGGTGATGTTTTCCCTTAACCTGTCTGCAGCGGGTCAGCTATAGCTATGCTGTGTGTGTCTGTTATATGATTGACCACCAGTACAGGGTGGGTTGGGTTGTTGCCTCTGAGACTGAAGACGTGTGAAGACAGCATTGTGATTGGCCTTGGTGGATGTGTCCAATATGTACTCATAGTTGGCCTTACAGTAATTCACCTGTGACCTCATATGCTTGTTGAAACACAGGTTGACTTGCTTCCAAGTTGGTGCCTACTCCTACTTGGCTCTGTACACCCAATATATCAACCAATTATGCGGTGTGTGTATTGCTGCTGTCCAGCAAAGGGGATTACTATACCTTGGTGGAGGCAGGTTTTACGAGTCTGGTATTGCTGAGTCCATACAGCTATGTAGGTGTTCATATAGGTGTTTGTAGTGGGCAGGGACACAAGGTCATGACACAGTTGGAAAATTCTCCATTTTAACCTGATAATCATACTTATTCTAGTACCCATGTCTGTGTCAGGGCAATGCAACAACCAGTAGCTGTAAAAATATATGTCTGTTGTATGCACACAAACTAAGATTACACATGTATACAACATGTACAGCTTATTTACCTGAGGTTTTGTATCTCATGTATGTTGTTTTGAAGCTTCCAGCTATACCTACTCATACATACATGTGCACAGGTAATACCTGATATACACTTCTGTTCTATGTCAGTATGACACACTGTATTTACACTCTTGCTGCCCAGTCGTACCTCTCAACCTATTAGAGCAGGACATCTGATAGACAACACACACATAAAAGGGGGGCAGTGGCCCAAATTTAGTGACACTTTATTAATATTGCAGTAACACACTTAAGTCAGTTGATAGCATAGTAGGCTTTGCATTCACAGAAATATCCTGGATGATGTCTGACAGTCATATGTATGCTATCATGTTCTAATGTCAGTCTTCACAGATTTTCCAGTGATGTTCCAGACTTAACACAACTCTATGAGTAAATGACTACAAATATGAGGCACACATATGGTCAGTGTGCATAACACTGGACAGTTGAATCATATTAGCTCAGTATATCACATGCAGTTCAACAGACATGTCTGTACCAGTAGTTTACTATGCACATACCCTGTATAGGTCTCTTAGATTTGTGAGACAAACATGTGTACCATAGTTGTATTTAGTAACATATGGATATTTATGACATCCCACTAGCTGGCCTAGCAGTGCCAAAGTCAGTATTGTTCAACATACACTCCTGTAGTAGTCATATGTGAGCTGTCCTTTCCTGGAATCACTCAGGGGCCTGAGCTGTGATCTATGTCATTCCAGACAGACCCAGATGCTATGTCCTAGGTGCTGATCAGCAATATATCAGTACAGCAAGTCTTGCTGAGAAATATTTGTCGAACATCCTACTTCCCATTATTGCATATTCCCTACTGCATTCCATTACATGCTTATTTGTTTAGCATACTTTTTTCTTTACAAGTATTGTTGGTTTCGGTTTCTTTTACTCTTTCTGTTTCTGTTTATGTCTCTCCCTCTCTCTATCTCTCTCTCTCTGTCTACACAAGTAGAAATATAGACCTGTTTTGCATAGGCAGCAGCTTGCCTTTTGTAGTTAATGCTTATGAGCAGGTGATGGCCTGTGCACGAAATGGTGCCCCCACTTGCTAATTGCATGCAGAACACCCATGTTTTTATTCCTATAGCCAATGGCATGGCCACACACTCCTATGATTCAGTACTTCATGTGGGCATTGCCCCTTTTCCTTGCCTGTGAGATAAACATCATGGAGGAGTGTGGACAACAGCATCACAGAGGGTAGTTGGAAATGCCTCCTACAACAAGAAATGTGGGAACAGCCCAACAAATTGGGGTATAAGGTTCCAGACTTAGGGACAGAATGTAAGTATTGCTGTTATACAATTGGATTAATGGTAGTTTAACAGGGTTTGTGTGGACATGAATTTTCTGCATTATTTTAACTCTGACAGTGTTATGTGGTTAACAAAACTCTCATCTGTAGGGCTATCCACAGAATGGCCAGAGGTTCAACTCTTATGCTTGGTCTGTTCCTCAGACAGTTTTTGTCCTTGGCAAATCAGTAGCATACTATGGGGATTGCAGTCAGTAAATGCTAACATCCATTTGTGTTTCTGACTTCATATCCCTCAGAAAAGATATGTTACAACAAACCCTGTAACACCAGCAACTTTTTTCAGTTTATAACAGCGATATTTCATATATGCCCCTGTTTTGGGGCCTCTGCCCCCCCCCCCAATTATGTCAGGCTTTTTCCAGAAGTCATGCTGTAAGAGATTGATAGTTAGGGTACACCAGTATTTGGTGGATTAATTCCTGATATCATCCCAGTGATGTAGCAGAAAGCCAGACATGTTATGAGGGAGAGACCATATATATATGAGGCCAAAGCCTGGACATTCTGTGGGAATCTGTACAGTTGAGAGGTCTGTGTATGTCTGGCAATTGTTAACAGACTATCAGGATTGTGTAGCAGTGTAGTGTGTAAATTTTACTTGGCCTATGTAGGAAGGGGGGGTAGATGTAAGTGTCATGGCTCCTTTTCTATCTGACTCTCCATGCTGCTCCAGTTTCTGGTGGTCTATAGGCTGTATATGTTTGTAGGGCAGACTGAGACATCTCCCGTAACACCTCATAATTCCTACTACACTTTAACTTGGGGAACTGTATGTAGGGGTAGTGTGTGGGTGGCAAACAGGATATTTTTGTTGACAAAGTCGTTATACTTGAGTGTTCATTTATCTTAGCAGTATGTCACTGTGACTGTGGTGAAATCAGTTGTGGGTATGCACTTTCACACCGGTGTCTATTTTTCACTCCTGTTACATCCCTGTAGTGTCTGATATATTTGCAAATACATGTGTAATTCCCCATAGCTGATTTGGGGTTGTGTTATGTCAACCTGACTGTAGTTTGTACGGTGCTTGGTGACATGCTTATTAGCTCAGTGTTGTTTCCCTAATTTCATGTTATGTCCAGATATGTGTAGGATGTCCAGTTGTTGGGCTCATAGCTTTGGTCTGGTCCCCATAAGTGTTGTGTATTCCTGACAAGTCAGTGGGATGATGTGATGATTTAAGTCACACTAACTAATGAGAAGCAACTGAGTCTTGCACTTGTGCTATTTCAGTCACTATGTTAGAACAGTCAGTGTTACTGCGGCAGCTGTCTCAGCTTATCTACTCAAGTTTTTCAGATATGCCCCTATGTTCATGGCTTTCTCCCCCACTTTGTCAGGCTTGGTCCAAATTCATTCCACTACTGTTTCTGAGCATACCTGTCAACTGGCTGGATTGTTTCAGAATGTCCAGGTTTATTGCTCATATTTTCGGTCTGTTCCAAAAATTATTCATATTTCTCTGGTAAATCACTGTGATCTGAGGATTTCTGTCAGTAAATGATGACATACATTTTAGTGTCAGACCTCATATCCTTCAGAATATGTATGCTGAAACAAACCCTGTTACTCTTGCAACTGTCTAAGTTTCTTATGGTAATATTTAAAGTGCATCCCTACATTTTGCCCATTGTCCCCCCATTTTGACAGCCTTTGGCTGCATTTATTACTGCTTGTTAGTAGCCTAATTAAAATGTAACTATTATTCCAAACCTTTGGTTGAAGCACTTGGGCTTCAGACCTGTTGTTTTACATTAAGAAAGTATGTGGTGTGCACTGTTGTGCTTACATCCTTCTAAGTTGGGAGTTGCTGACTGAAGGCTTAGTGTCTGTTATTCTAAGAGTGTATTAGTTCTGGTTTAAGCACCTGGGCTTTGGGCCAGTTATTTTACATTAAGAAGGTGTGGTCTGCACTCTTGTGGGAGGAGAGGGTAGATTATGCCCTTCTGAGCTGGGAGTTTCTGGTTAAAGGCTTATTGTGCCAGCTTATTTGAACTGTTTCTTTCTGAAATTGGTACACCTTGTTTGCTGTAGCATAGACTAAATTCAGACCTGCGGAATCTAGCTTTATTTGTATAACATGAGCACAAATCCAGACTTTCTTTTTTGGAGAAGGTTCCACTGCACCCTAGGGGCAGGAGTGTGCAGTTAGAACTTGTCTGATCGAAGACTGATGGAACAGGGCTCAGTTTTTAGCTTTTTATTGGTTGTTGTGTCTTTTGGCTTTTCCCGGTTAGGGGTCTCCACAGTGGAACTCCGTTCTGCTAATGATTGGCAGTAGATTTTTATGTGCCGAGTTGCCAGCTCTGATCAGCAACCTTCAACAAAGGTACGCCCATTCATGCATGTCTCTACACAGAAGACGCTCTAGCTGAGAATCAAATGGGACAACGTCTTACTGTGAGGTGAAAAAGCTACCGCAGCACCACCACCGCAGTACTTGGTTAATTTGTTTAAATCAGTTTTCTCATTTGCTACTGTTATATTTAAAAAAATACATTTTATGCATTGCTACTTAGTTAGGTTTAAACTATTCCTGGCACCATAAAGTCTGCTCTTCAAATTTTCCCTTAGAACTGGCCAGTTTTTTAGTTTTAGCATTCAAATCTGTTTCTTTGAGCTCACCACTTATTCAGAACTCATTGTAAGGAACTAAATAAGCTACAAATTACTACAGCACTCAACATTCCTCACTTGTCTAGAGGAAAACAGTTTTTAGTACTTAATAAATAAGCACCTATCCAGGCATGTCTAAGGGTCAGCTCCGGGTGTTTTCTCCTGTCTACCTGATGAATCTAGGCATCTTGGGGCAATGCAGCAATTGTCTAATGTACAGATAACCCTCTCCTCCTACCACCCAACAGTACAGCCTGTGAGAGATGCACTTATATAGCCAAATTGGAAGCAAAGCTCTCTTCACCCAAGACAGGACTAGGCAGTCAAGAGGAGAAGGTAAACACTTGCACCACACCACACTCATCACATAGTCCCTCAAAACCTACACCACCAAAGCACACACATACAACACAAAGCACACACCTACATTCGCTGGGGCTCTCAATAAAAATCTGCTCAAGCAACAGAAACCTCCAAAGCAGAAACGCATGTAACCTCCACCCCCAACACAACCCAAATGACACATAGCTCACAAACACAGTGTGCCACTCAACCACAGCCTTGAGGCATAACAACGTACCCACCACTCTAGTCATAGGTGACTCTATAGTCAGGCACACTGATGTTCCACTCACCAGGCTAAACAAGGAGAATGTTACTATCAGCTGCCTGTCAGGTGCCAGGATCCGCCACATAAAGCTCGCACTCAGGTCACTCCACAACAAGTACAAATATGACTCTGTCATTGTACATGTTGGTGTGAATGACCTGAGATGTACCTCCCTGGACTACATGAAAAGGGACATGGAGATGCTCTCCGATCTTGTATTTGTGAGGCGAGCCATGTAGACGGCCTTCTGTACAAAGGTGTCCACATGGTGGGAAACTGTCAAGTTGCTACCAACCTCAGTGCACATGTCACCTCACACCTGATAGCATGCTCAGTGCATTATAACTGTCATACTTAGTGTGGATGACATCTGCCACAGCAGGGGGAATGATGCCTCTCCTGGCATTCCATTTGCAGTAATACTTCTTGCACCAGTCAGTAATTGGGTGAGTGTCTCTTGGGGGATGGCCACATCAGTAGGGGAATGTAAGACTGTGGGCAGCTTGTAAGAATCAGTACACCTGGTCAGCCACAGACCATTGCTTTTGTCCTGTACCTCAGATACCCCTATATCACAAACAGTAGAGGCCCACAGACTGATCCTTGGGGTACACCGGTGTGGGTGGCTTTACTATTAGAGGTGGGTTCTACTACTTTGACTAAGTGGGCCAGTTAGCTACCCATCTGGTAACCCACAGGTTGGAGCCTAGCTGTGTAGGGAATTAGGGTGAGAGGACTGGCTAGGTGAAGGTAGGCATTGTTCACCATCTTCCCCTCATCCCTGTGTTTGTTGACCACTGCAGAGCGGTCTATCAGGTTTAACAGGCATGATCTCCCTTTGATAATACCATGGTGTGTGGGCCCAGACATTTTGATGTTGCTGATGTCCCTGTACATAATGTCCTTGATATTGCTTTCCATGCCCTTGCAGAGCAGGCTAGTTAGGCTGATGTGCATAATATTGCTGGGTTGGTAGATTGCTCTGCCTTTGTGCATAGAGATGACAGTGGCTGTCCTCTGTGCATATGGGATGACAACAGTGCTCAGGCTGTGGTTGACTACAGTGTGGAATGGATCTGAGAGCCCATGCCTGTATTTATGTGGGATGCAGCCAGGGATGATATCATGCCTATGGAGACCTCTGTGTGTTGCCTTTGAGAAGGCATAATGGACCTGCTTCCTGATGATGAGGGGAGGGTGGCAGGTGCTGTACATGCACATGTGTACCACTGGGCGACAGGGGAGTGGTGTTTGCACTTCACCTGTCTGCAGTTGGTTCCCTATATCTATGCCATATGTGCATGTGATGTTATTGACACTATTACAGAGCAGATTTTTGTGTTGCCTCTGGAATTGCAGATACATGTGTGGAAGGCCTAGTGATTTTCTGGGTCTATATTAAAACAACGAAAAATCAAAATGTTGAATGCCCGGATGAGCGAAAACACAGGTAATCAAAATCGCTATTGTGGGGGCTGTGCCCCCATCCCCTAAAAATATATTCCAACTCCGATACTGCACTACAGTGAGGAAAGGGCAAATTTTCCAATCTTCTTTGTTCTGCGATCTCACAATATCGATTTCGATTACCTGCATTTTTGCTCATCTGAGCATTTGAGATTTTAATTTTTCATTGTTCTGATAGGAACCCAGTTTTCCTTAGTGGATGTGTCCAATCTGCACTCAAAGACAGCTTTAAGATACATCACCTGTGCCCTTATTTGCTTGTGCAGACCAACATGACATTACTTCTAATGAGGCACCTGTTCCTACTTGGCCCATCTAGCAATTGTTTCCACCTTTTATGGTATTTGTGTATTGCTGCTGTCCACCACAAGCATTTACCCTACCTTGAGGGAGATGATGTTGTCCTGTCAGGTACTGCTGATTCCATGCAACTATGTAGGTGCCCACATAGTATTGTGATGTGGGCCTGGACACTGCTGCTAGTTCCAACAAATGTGACGTTGACTGTACAGCTACTTCTACCTGCTCTGAGGAGATTTATAGGTGAAGGGGGGGGCAGGGAGATGGTGACCTGAACAGTGATGGCTATGTGGTCAGATATTACCAAGGCACTCTAGGAGTGCTACAGTGGTTACTCATGTTGGTTAGGACCAGGTACATGAGATTCCCACCTGCTGTAGGAGTGTTGACCAGCTGAGCAACTGCATTGCCATTGACAAAGCCGAGGAATCTATGTGCATTCATGTCCAGGTGGCATAGGTCAGGCACACTATGGTTGGGTGTTTGAAGTCTCCCAAGAGCAGGGTAGATGATTGAATCTTGACAGATTCCAGCAGGTCCCAGTAGGTGTGGTGGGTGTCCATAGTCATGGTTGAAGGGCTGTAGCTAGCTATGATTTGAGTAGGTGTTTTGTCAACTGTTAACTACACTCAGGATGTCACCCATGTGTCATATTGTTTGGCCAGCCTGGAGGTGTGTATGTGTATGATAATGTTCAATACTCCACCTCCTGTGGCTTTGCAGGCCTCCATTTGGGGTATAAACATATGATGGGATGAGTGCCTGGCAAGTTTGGTGTGCTAGCCACAGTTGGAAAGCAGGTGTCAGTGACTGCACAAATGTTAGCATCCTACAGGACAAGGTACGCTTGCATTGACATGGGTTTCATGGTAAGACACCTAGATCCTGTTAGAGCAAAACATCTGCACAAAGGCACACATCAGTAGTAGGTAAAGGCCGGGAAATAGTGTCACTTTATGAATCTAGCTGAAACACATTTAGTTTCCAGCAAAGACGGTGTCACATTCACAGGTGTACTTTGCAGGATATGACATCTGACAATGAAATGTATGCTAATTTGTTATGACTTCAGTCTTTAATGGGTTTCCAGTGATGTGTCAGACAATACACAACTGTCTGAGGCATTGACTACAAATATTCTGAGCCCCCAAGCCCTTCTGTGTTGGAGGGAAGCCTTCTAGCTTAGTTTTTTTTCTTATAACTAGCCAGTTTTCTAGTTTCAGCACTCAAATATGTTTCTTTGAACTCAGCACTTGTTCAGAACTCATTGTAAGCACTACATAAGCTGCAAATTACTACAGCACTCAACTTTCCTCACTTGTCTAGTGGAAAGCAGTTCTTAGTACTTAATAAATAAGCACTTATCCAGGCATGTCTAAGGGTCAGCTCCCAGTGATTTCTCCTGTCTACCTGATGAATCTGGGCATCTTGGGGCAATGCAGCAATTGCCTCATGTACACAGACAACCCTCTCCTCCTACCACCCAACACTACAACCTGTGAGAGATGCACTTATATAGCCAAACTGGAAGCAAAGCTCTCTTCACCCAAGACAGGACTAGACAGTCAAGAGGAGAAGGTAAACACTTGCACCACACCACACTCATCACATAGTCCCTCAAAACCTACACCACCAAACACACACACACAAACACAAAACACACACCTACATTCACGGAGGCTCTCAATAAAAACCTGCCCAAGCATCAGGGACATGCAAAGCATAAACGCAAGCAAACTCCACCCCACAACACAACCCAAATGACACATAGCCCAAAAACTCAGTGTGCCACTCAACCACAGCCCATAAGGCATAACAATGTACCAAACATTCTAGTCATAGGTGACTCTATAGTCAGGCACACTGATGTTCCACTCACTAGACTAAACAAGGAGAAAGTTACTTTCAGCTGCCTGTCAGGTGCCAGGATCCGCCACATAACGCATGCACTCAGGTCACTCCACAATAAGTATAAATATGACACTGTCATTGTCCATGTTGGTGTGAATGACCTGAGACATACCTCCCTGGACTAGATGAAAAGACACATGGAGGAGCTCTCCGATCTTGTATCCCAGGCAGGTATGACCCTAACCCTGAGTAGCATCCTGACATCACCCAGAATGATACCACTGTACAAGGACAAAATGATTGACTTCAACAATTGGCTAAGCTTCTGGTGTCATTCTAAGGGGATTCAGTATTTGTCTGCCTGGGACCACATGATCGACAGTCCACGATGCTTTGCCAGAGATGGCCTGCACCTGTCGCCCTTAGGATTCCGGATACTGGCTAAGACTCTTGCAACCCCTATAGTGCCTTTTTTAGGCAAGGTTCAAATGACAAATTCACCACCGTAACAGGTACAAGCAAGCAAAATCTGAGGGTAATGCTACTCAATGCTAGAAGTCTAAACCTCAAAATACACTCACTCGAGGCACTCCTTAAAATGAAGAACATTGACATCTGTGCAGTGACAGAGACCTGGTTCAAAGCTTCAGAGAGCACCCCTGCATTACCAGGCTTCAATTCATACTACACCTTTCAGCCACCTAGCCCAGAAAGAAGAACTAAAGGCGGAGGCGTGTCCATATTCATTAAGGATATCCACACCTCCAGGCTAGTTGCACAGCATAATGCATCCGAGATTATCCAAGTGAAACTAACTCTGGGCAAGACTGCAATCCAAATTGTAGCTTGCTACAGACCCCCCACCATGCCCCAGGATTCACACTCCTTATTTCTTGATACACTGGAATGTATTAGGGTACAACCCAAC
Source organism: Protopterus annectens (assembly GCF_019279795.1). Classification (NCBI taxonomy): domain Eukaryota; kingdom Metazoa; phylum Chordata; order Ceratodontiformes; family Protopteridae; genus Protopterus; species Protopterus annectens. The sequence continues at coordinate 501,798,152 of NC_056740.1, read as the reverse complement.
ACCCTAATAATGGGTGATTTCAACTACCTCACCATTAACTGGGAAAACTACTCATGTACCAACTCTTTTGCTCAACGTTTTCTAGAATTCATAAATTCTAACACCTTGGATCAACTTATTCACACCCCCACCAGGGGCAGCAATATTCTAGACCTGGTCATTACCAACATGGGAAACCGGTGTTCCACACCAGAGGTCAATTCCTTGTTGGTCAGATCCGACTACAAGCTAATCAGCCTAGACATCCACATCCCACCCCCAGCTCCAATTAGGGAAACCATCGTAAAAAAATTCTCAAAATCCAACTTCACACTTCTTAAGACAGAAGTTGCAAACTTCATGACATCCATGCAGATGGACAATAGAGGTATGACTGCTGAATCCTACACAAATGCACTTTATAAGCACTTACACGAGTGCATGGATTATGCTATCCCTAATAGAACCAAGATGTTATCCTCCAAAAAAAGGAAGCCAATCTGGTGATCCTCTGCCATAAACAAACTCTACAATAGAAGAAAGAAACTGTTGCAAAAAAGAGTAAAATCCCATGACTGGAGGAACTCCCTGGTCAACCTCAGTAAGAAGCTGAGATCCCTCATAAAATCCTCCAAAGCTAGTTACGAAAACAAAATTGCCACTGACTCTAAAGACAACCACAAAGCATTCTATAGCTATGTCCAGAATCTAAATGGGAACACTCAGATCTGCTCTGAGTTCCAGCATAATGGCACTAAATATACAGAACCAACTGATATTGCCAACGTCATAGCAGATAGGTTCAGTGCTAACTTTACCCCCCTCTCACCGCCTAGAGAGCCCATCTCTATACCGGAAGAATGCAAAGTTCCTATAATCATGGCTGCACAGGTAAAAAACACACTCACCAAAGCCAAGAACACAGCATCCACGGGACCTGACAATATCCCAGGCTGTGTTCTACATGAACTACAGAATGAACTGGCACCCTACCTAAGTACCATGTTCAATCATAGCCTCACCTCAGGCTTTGTACCCACTGAATGGCACACCGCAACAGTTATCCCACTCCACAAAGGGGGAGCCATGACAGACCCCGGGAACTACCGCCCCATTAGCCTGACGAGCCTGGTCTGCAAGGCCATGGAAGTATCATCATGGAACTCATAAACAAAGACATTGGTAATCTCCAAACTCTGGACCCTACTCAGTTTGGATTTGTAAAAGGCAGATCATGTCTCCTAAACCTGATTGACTACTTTGAAGCAGTCACCAAAGCCATAGATGAGGGTAAAATGGTTCAAACAGCTTATCTAGATCTCGCCGCGGCTTTCGACACCATCCCCCACTCTGGAATTATAGATAAGCTCACTAAACTAAGTATAAATCCCTATGTCACAAGATGGGTTGCCAACTGGCTCATGGACAGAACCCACATTGTGAAAGTAACGGATTCCAAATCCGACATCAGACCAGTGACAAGTGGTGTACCACAGGGTTCAGTCCTGGGTCCTCTCCTGTTTGGTATCTACTTCTCTGAAGTGCAGGCCAACACAGAAGGCCTTTGGCTAACAAAGTTTGCAGATGACTGCAAACTAGGAGCCATAATTGAAACTCCTAACAATGTGGACAAACTACAAAAGGGCCTCACTGAGACAGATACCTGGTGTCAAAGCCATGGCCTGAAGCTCAATGCCAAAAAGTGTATTGTCATCCCCTTTGGTAAAAACTCTGTACCCATGAACTACCACATAGCTGGTAGTCTACATAATGCCAAAAATGTAATAAGAGACCTTGGGACACAGGTGGACAGTAGTCTCTCTTTGATAATCACATTGCCACAGTGGTCAGGAAATCCTTCTACGTGGCTCATCTCATCACAAAAGGATTCTCATCCAGAAAAAAAGAGGTAATTGTTCCCCTCTACTCATCACTCATTAGACCCATTATAGAGTACAACACCCCTTTTGGTATGTTCCTCACAAGACATCTACAACAACTGGAAAGACCACAGAAATACCTCACAAAGAGGATTACTGGCCTCAAACAGAAGCCCTATGCAGACCGTCTCAAAAAACTACAGCTTTGCTCCATTGCATATCGCCTACTCAGGGGCGATCTCTGCCTAACATACAAAGCTATGTCAAACCCAGAGCTGTTGGACATGCTCCACTTAAAGAAATCCCAATCCCTCCGAGCTACATGCTCTAGGGACCTTAACCTTGTCACCACAATAAACAGAACATGCTGGAAGGATAGATTCCTGTCCCAGATACTTCCCATACTCTGGAATAGACTACCTATCTATGTCAAACAGAGCTCCTCATTAATACTCTTCAAGAAAAATCTTGATGATTGGATGGGAAATGGGAAATTCACCCTGGGGATCACTTCTGTGGCTCTGCTCGATAGGGGCACAGGAAAATAATTTTCTTGGGTGGCGAAAGCCGGGGTACATTTTTTGGCTAGGCTTGTATGGGCCCTAGGGCCGATAGCCTAGTACCTACCTATGAACCTATATGAGACAGACATATGGTCAATCTGAAAAACTCTGAACAGTTGTCAAGTATGGGTTCAGTACATCACATACAGTTCAACACACATATCTGCACGTGTCGTGTAGTATGCACATACATATGTACATCTCTTACATTTGTAAGACAAGCATATGTATCAGAGTAGCATTCACAGGTGACATACAAATAATTACAACATCCCAGGTAGCTGGCTGATCAGCGACACTCTCAGTATTGGACAACAGAGACTCCATTAGTAGTCATACATGAGCTGTCCTTTGCTGGGGTGACTCAGGGGCCAGAGATGTGCTCCATGTCAATGCAGGCTGGGCAAGTGGAAATGGCCATAGGTGCTGGACAGCAGCATGTGTGTCCAGCAGGTCTTGTCATGGCCTAGTGTTTAATGTCCCATTTGAGATCATTGCATCCCCCTTCTGCATTCCATTACAAGCTTACATGATTGACATACCTGTTATAGTACTCATGAGTTTCTTCACAACAATTCAAGCGGTTAGGTTTGTGTAGTTGCAGTCTGTATTTGTGTGGATGGGTTGAGACCTGTGTTGCATAGGCAGCAGCTTGCCTTTTGTAGGTAGTGCTCATGAGCAGGTGATGGCCCATGCATCAATCAATGTCTCCCACTTGTTACTTGCATCCAGAGCAGCTGTGTTGTCTTTCCATTTGCCAATGCCATAGCTACCCAGTGCTATAATTACAGCCGTCATAGGTGCCTTGCCCCTTTTCCTTGCCTGTGTGGAAGACATTATGGAGGTGTGGGGGCTCCAGCTTCACAGACAGTAGGTGGGAATACCTCTCAGGAGAGGACATGTGGAGACAGTCCAGAAGCATGGGGAACAAAGCTGCAGAATTGGGTAGAGATTGTAAGTCAGTAGTGCTGTTATACACATATTAACAGGGTTCATCTGGTCATGCATTTTCTGCATGACTTGATGTCAGAAAGTTATATGTCTCTGACATACCTCTCATCTGTCCTGATATCCACAGACTGGCCAGATGTTTGCCTGTTATATTTGGCCTGTTCCTCAGACGTCTGTTTTTGTGGAATCAGTAGGATAATGTGAGGATTGTAGTCAGTAACTGTTGACATCCATTGGTGTTTCAGACATCATATCCTTCAGGGATGTTATGTTATAACAAAGCCTGTGGCACTGGCAACTGTTTCAGTTTGTAACACCATTGTGTGAGATATGTCCCTCTTTCCCGCCCCCTGTCTCCCAAGTATGGCATGCTTTGTCCAGATGTCTTACAGTAAGAGGGTCAGAGGTATGTGATATCATTATTTAGTGACTGCACTCAAAGTATTATCCCACTGACTTAGTAGACTCCTGAAAGTGGTATATGGCAGTGGCCATGAATATGGTCTCACACCCTGGACATTCAATGGAAATCTGCAGATGTGAGAGTTATATATGTCTGGCCATTGTGAAGTGACTGCCAAGATTGTGTAGTAGTGCTGTGTGTAGATGTTTATTTGGCTGAGTAGGGAGAGAAGCAGATGTGATCCTTTTTCTATCTCACTGTGCATGCTGATATGGCTGCTGGTGATCTATCAGGTGTGTATGTTTGTAGGGGCAGACTGAAGAATGTCCTGCAACACCTCAGGATTCCCAGTACACTGTGAGCTGGGCCAGTATATGTCAGTGTAGTGTGTGACTGAGAATCAGGATATGTTCATTCAAATAGTCTTTCTACTCTAGAGTTCATTTGGGGTACTGGTATGTTGCTGTGACTGTGGTTAAAATGGTTGTCAGTGGACATTTGTGCACCACTATCTGCTTTTTCCTATAGCTCCATTCTTGTAGTGAATGATATATTTGGATATACACGGGTAATTGTCCAGAGCTGATTTAGGTTAGTGTCGTGTTGGTCTTACTGTGGTTCATAAGGTGCTGGATGACATGGTTGGCAGCTGTCACCGGTATTTCCATTCTGTTACATGACAGCAGTCATACCTCTCCACTGTCCAGATGCATGGCTCATATGTTTTGTCTGTTGGCCACAACAGTTGTGGGTTTCTGAGAAATCACCGGGACGATGTGAGCACTGTTATCAGTAAATAATGACATTCATTGGTGTTTCAGACCTGGAATCTATCTGGAACTGTATGTTAAAGCAAACCATGCCACTCTAGCAGACTTCTACGCATATGACAGCCATATTTCAAAGATGTCACTATTGTTTGACCTGTATCCCCCACATTTGTTGGACTTTTTGCAGATGTGTTGCAGTAAGATGTTGGTTATCTGTCTATATATCTATTTATAACTATATATATATATATATATATATATACACACATAGAGAGCGAGAGATATACTGGTATCTTTCTATACATATATATATATATATATATATATATATATATATATATATATATATATATATATATATATGTATATAACAGTGCTATGGATATGAAATTCCCCCTTATGTTGAATGACTATTGTGCATGATATGTTTGTAAAATCACTGTAACAAAACTAGAAAAACTTTGAAGTGTCAGTACTGAAAAAGATGCAGCCGACAATAATGTTTAGCGCTTTCAATCACTTTAATTTACGTGACCTTCCTCAGAAATGCCATTTGAAATCAATTACTTCCTTTTATAATTTTATACAGGAAATTACATCATTGTCAAACATTAAATTATTTATAAATGTTTTAAATATCTTACCAAATTCATGTAAAACATATATTTATCAAATATAATGTAATGTAAACTGATGCTTACAACTTCTTATTGTTACCTATAAGTTAAAAAACATTTTAGATTTATGGTGTCATTTAATCCTGGGTGTGTATCTGCTCCCAGGTAAAGCTGCCAATAAGCCTCTTTACACTCTAATATGTTGTTTAAATCCCCTGTGAAACTAACATTGTCAACCTTATCCATTACAAAAAATTCATATTTTTTGAAATCCTTACACATAATAGAATGTCTGAATAAAGCGTTAGATTTGTCCTTTTTCTTTATGGCCAAATTATGTTCGTAAATACGCCTTTTCAGATTTCTTTTAGTCTTCCCAATGTAATATACCTTACATGTCACACAGGTTGCATAAACAATCAGTTCACTATTACAATTGTAATAACTTTTTGCCCAGAAAGTCTCCTTATGTTTTCCTAAAGTGATGAATGAAGTGTTGCTTATGTACCTACACTGCCTACAATTGTTGCAACTATATGTTCCTTTCTTTATTGTACAAGCTCTAGACTGTTTGGACATCGACGTCTTCTTATTCTCTAACATACTTTGGATGTTGGTGACCTTCTTGAATGTGAACTTAGGAGTTATACCTATTATATTGGCCAAATCCTTGTTACCTACAATTATTTTCCAATTCTCTAATATTATTGTTTTGATTTCCCACATTTCATCGACTATGGGAATTGGAAAACTTATCATATATTCGTCCCCGTCTCTTTTTGCATGTTCACCAATGAACTCTCCCCCTTCCACCATGATATCTATGGACTGTAATATGGGTTTAGCTACACCTTTTCTAAGCGGAAACTTCCTTCTCTATTTGTTTAATCCACTTTTTTTCATAACCCCTCTTTTGAAATAATCTACTTAAAGTTTTACCTTCTTTTAGAAATATTTCTTCGCTAGTTGTAAGTCTGCTGAGTCTAATATACTGTCCTTTGATGACTCCTTTCTTCATGTGGGGGGGATGTAAACTTTCACTGTGCAAATACTGATTGGCAAAACATGCCTTCCTATAAATTCTACTTGTGAAAATCCTAGACTCACTGTCTATGGTTAAGTTGATGTCTAAAAAGTTTATATTCTCACCAAAATTACCGATCTTAAATTTTAGGAAATTAGTAGTATTATTTAGATCACTCACAAATTCTATAAATTCCAATTCAGTTCCTGCCCATAGAAAAATCAAGTCATCTATGAATCTGTGGTAGATCTTTATTTTTCCATAGCTTGGGTGTACTTCTAGGTGCTTTTGCTCCCAATTTGCCATCACAATATTCACGAATGCAGGGGCTACCCTAGCACCCATAGCTACACCCGCAGTTTGTTGGTAAGTCTTGTTGTTGAATGTAAAAAAATTATTTTCTAATATTAAATCCATCAAACTACAACAAGTATTGATTTTGATGGTCGTTAAACTGGTATTTTTGTTTAAATATTCCCTCATGTACTCTATTCCTGTCTGTTGATCTATAGATGTATACAGACTTTTACATCTAAAGTCGAAAAATACAGATGTTTCATCTATTTTGTAGTTTCTTAGTATTTCCAATAAATGCCAGGAATCTCTCAAGTAGTACTTTGACTTTTGTACTATTGGATTCAATGTTTTGTCAAGCCAGATTGAAATATTTTCTGTTTTTGCCATCTTTGCTGATATTATTGGTCTGAATGGTATATCACTCAGACTATCCTGTACTTTTGGAATGCCAAATAATTTCGGCAGTTTTGGCTCTTCTACTAACATGTACTCATAACTATTTAAATCTATTTCCCCCTGACTGAACATGTCGAATAAAAAACTATTTATAGCTTTGTATTTTATCCTTACTGTTTCCAAACTAATGTTCTTGTAAGTATTTTCATCTGCTAGGGACTTTTCCATGTTGTTTACATACTCTTTAGTGTTCATGATGACAATCATCCCTCCTTTGTCTGCTCTCATAACTCTAACATTACTGTCTTCACTAAGTGTTCTCAAAGCTTTGATTTCACCTTCACTTAGATTTTCCTTGTACTTGTTGTTATTTTTAAATAGCCTGAAGTCTTTTTCACATGAATTCTGGAAGACCTGTAATGTATTAATCAAAGGAGGGTTATATGTACTCGGTTTCTTGATTATACTCCCCTCATCTTTGTTCCCTTGTGTTATATCATGTAAAATATAATTTAGATTCAGTTTTCTTAGATACAATCTAAAATCTATCAGTAACTTGCCTATATTCACTTTATTTGTTGGAATAAATGAAAAACCTTTTCTTAACACACTAGATGCATCTTCACTTAATACAACATCTGACAAATTTAAAATGGTGATTTCATAACTCTCAATGTCCTCTACCACCTCTTCTTGTTCCTGCCTTTTGGCTTGAACTTTTTTTGGGTGGCATTGCACCACCGTGTAGTCCGTTTGTTCTGATTGTTGTTCCCCTGAAAAGGGACTGCTGAGCTGCTAGCTGGTGTATTAGCTGCTTCTGCATAGGTGGTACTGTTTGTATTGTTTCCATTATTTTTATTTTTATTTTCTTGTGTTTCCTTGTTATTAGTTTCAAGGAACACTGTTGCATTAGTTGTATCATTTTCTGCATGAATGTTTAAATTGGAAACATTATCTGTTGAATTGGTGTTACAATTGGTGAAATTTGTTTGTGTCACATTCGTTTTTTCACCACCAGTATTTTCATTTACTATGTATGCCTTATTGTTATTATAAGCCATGAGATCTCTCTTGAATTTATTTTGCTTTCTAGTCACAATCGCCTTCTGTCTCTCCGCCTTCACTTCCACTCCATTATACAAAACTAGAAAGTTACTGAATGATTTATTGTTCTTTATTTTCGCATCCAAATTTTGTATAACCTCCTTTAACTTAGATAATTCACCTTTATAATGTTCAATTAATAATGTCATCATTCTTATTCCAGTGTCATTGTAAAGTTTTATCAAATCCGAACAAAGCTTGTCTCCTGGTGTCACACAGTTAGGAAATTTAGCTGTGCGTAACCCTTGAGGTACTACTTGGCGTCTAACACATTCATCCAAGTACTGTACCTCGATGTTTAAAGAAACATATTTGGATACCACTCTTTCCAATTCGTATATACATTTGCGACAATTAATATATTCAAAATTATCAGTACTTACAATATTGGAGTTTGCATTCGTGTTTTCCAAATTTGTAAAAGGGTTCGCACTCTCTTTGGACACATATCTCCACACATCTCCTTCGTTTTCACTAATCCCCAACAATCCTGTATTGTTGATGTTGTCTGTACCAAAACGTACAGAAGCTTGTCTTCCAAAACTCGATGTAGCTTCCGATGCAGAGTTCACGTCCACCAACTCTGCCCCCCGGTATCAAGCTCGTTGGAACTAGATGTCCTTGTCGAATCGGAAGGTCGTATACCTTCTGAAAAATCAATATGCTTACTTTTGTGTTCAGCAAAATAGTCCTTGATGGTTCCGACTATAAGTTTTTGTAAATCCAATTTGGAAAGACCCAGTCTCTCCCTCCTATTATCTGCGTCGTCTTCGATGGAATAGGTAGACAAATTAAGCAACACTTCCTGTGTTGCACTCTCCGCTGCCATCAGTTTAGCCCGAAACTTCAATGACCAAAAACACAAGCACAAACTGTACCCTTTCGAGCGGATACAAAACTAGAAAAACTTTGAAGTGTCAGTACTGAAAAGATGCAGCCGACAATAATGTTTAGCTTTCAATCACTTTAATTCGTGACCTTCCTCAGAAATGCCATTTGAAATCAATTACTTCCTTTTATAATTTTATACAGGAAATTACATCATTGTCAAACATTAAATTATTTATAAATGTTTTAAATATCTTACCAAATTCATGTAAAACATATATTTATCAAGTATAATGTAATGTAAACTGATGCTTACAACTTCTTATTGTTACCTATAAGTTAAAAACATTTTAGATTTATGGTGTCATTTAATCCTGGGTATCTGCTCCCAGGTAAAGCCAATAAGCCTCTTTACACTCTAATATGTTGTTTAAATCCTGTGAAACTAACATTGTCAACCTTATCCATTACAAAAATTCATATTTTTGAAATCCTTACATAATAGAATGTCTGAATAAAGCGTTAGATTTGTCCTTTTTCTTTATGGCCAAATTATGCCTTTTCAGATTTCTTTTAGTCTTCCCAATGTAATATACCTTACATGTCACACAGGTTGCATAAACAATCAGTTCACTATTACAATTGTAATAACTTTTGCCCAGAAAGTCTCCTTATGTTTTCCTAAAGTGATGAATGAAGTGTTGCTTATGTACCTACACTGCCTACAATTGTTGCAACTATATGTTCCTTTCTTTATTGTACAAGCTCTAGACTGTTTTGGACATCGGCGTCTTCTTATTCTCTAACATACTTTGGATGTTGGTGACCTTCTTGAATGTGAACTTAGGAGTTATACCTATTATATTGGCCAAATCCTTGTTACTACAATTATTTTCCAATTCTCTATTATTGTTTTGATTTCCCACATTTCATCGACTATGGGTGGAAAACTTATCATATATTCGTCCCCTTCTCTTTTGCATGTTCACCAATGAACTCTCCCCTTCCACCATGATATCTATGGACTGTAATATGGGTTTAGCTACACCTTTTAAGCGGGAAAAACTTCCTTCTCTATTTGTTTAATCCACTTTTTTCATAACCCTTTTGAAATAATCTACTTAAAGTTTTACCTTCTTTTAGAAATATTTCTTAAGCTAGTTGTAAGTCTGCTGAGTCTAATATACTGTCCTTTGTTGACTCCTTTCTTCATGTGGGGGGGCTGTAAACTTTCACTGTGCAAATACTGGTTTGGAAAACATGCCTTCCTATAAATTCTACTTGTGAAAATCCTAGACTCACTGTCTATGGTTAAGTTGATGTCTAAAAAGTTTATATTCTCACCAAAATTACCGATCTTAAATTTTAGGAAATTAGTAGTATTATTTAGATCACTCACAAATTCTATAAATTCCAATTCAGTTCCTGCCCATAGAAAAATCAAGTCATCTATGAATCTGTGGTAGATCTTTATTTTTCCATAGCTTGGGTGTACTAGGTGCTTTTGCTCCCAATTTGCCATCACAATATTAGCAAGTCTTGTTGTTGAATGTAAAAATTATTTTCTAATATTAAATCCATCAAACTACAACAAGTATTGATTTTGATGGTCGTTAAACTGGTATTTTTTAAATATTCCCTCATGTACTCTATTCCTGTCTGTTGATCTATAGATGTATACAGACTTTTTACATCTAAGAAAATACAGATGTTTCATCTATTTTGTAGTTTCTTAGTATTTCAATAAATGCCAGGAATCTCTCAAGTAGTACTTTGACTTTTGTACTATTGGATTCAATGTTTTGTCAAGCCAGATTGAAATATTTTCTGTTTTTGCCATCTTTGCTGATATTATTGGTCTGAATGGTATATCACTCAGACTATCCTGTACTTGCCAAATAATTTCGGCAGTTTTGGCTCTTCTACTAACATGTACTCATAACTATTTAAATCTATTTCCCCCTGACTGAACATGTCGAATAAAAAACTATTTATAGCTTTGTATTTTATCCTTACTGTTTCCAAACTAATGTTCTTGTAAGTATTTTCATCTGCTAGGGACTTTTCCATGTTGTTTACGAAACCGAGTACATATAACCCTCCTTTGATTAATACATTACAGGTCTTCCAGAATTCATGTGAAAAAGACTTCAGGCTATTTAAAAATAACAACAAGTACAAGGAAAATCTAAGTGAAGGTGAAATCAAAGCTTTGAGAACACTTAGTGAAGACAGTAATGTTAGAGTTATGAGAGCAGACAAAGGAGGGATGATTGTCATCATGAACACTAAAGAGTATGTAAACAACATGGAAAAGTCCCTAGCAGATGAAAATACTTACAAGAACATTAGTTTGGAAACAGTAAGGATAAAATACAAAGCCATAAATAGTTTTTTATTCGACATGTTCAGTCAGGGGGAAATAGATTTAAATAGTTATGAGTACATGTTAGTAGAAGAGCCAAAACTGCAAATTATTTGGCATTCCAAAAGTACAGGATAGTCTGAGTGATATACCATTCAGACCAATAATATCAGCAAAGATGGCAAAAACAGAAAATATTTCAATCTGGCTTGACAAAACATTGAATCCAATAGTACAAAAGTCAAAGTACTACTTGAGATTCCTGGCATTTATTGGAAATACTAAGAAACTACAAAATAGATGAAACATCTGTATTTTTCGGGACTTTAGATGTAAAAAGTCTGTATACATCTATAGATCAACAGACAGGAATAGAGTACATGAGGGAATATTTAAACAAAATACCAGTTTAACGACCATCAAAATCAATACTTGTTGTAGTTTGATGGATTTAATATTAGAAAATAATTTTTTTACATTCAACAACAAGACTTACCAACAAACTGCGGGTGTAGCTATGGGTGCTAGGGTAGCCCCTGCATTCGCGAATATTGTGATGGCAAATTGGGAGCAAAAGCACCTAGAAGTACACCCAAGCTATGGAAAAATAAAGATCTACCACAGATTCATAGATGACTTGATTTTTCTATGGGCAGGAACTGAATTGGAATTTATAGAATTTGTGAGTGATCTAAATAATACTACTAATTTCCTAAAATTTAAGATCGGTAATTTTGGTGAGAATATAAACTTTTTAGACATCAACTTAACCATAGACAGTGAGTCTAGGATTTTCACAAGTAGAATTTATAGGAAGGCATGTTTTGCCAATCAGTATTTGCACAGTGAAAGTTTACATCCCCCCCACATGAAGAAAGGAGTCATCAAAGGACAGTATATTAGACTCAGCAGACTTACAACTAGCGAAGAAATATTTCTAAAAGAAGGTAAAACTTTAAGTAGATTATTTCAAAAGAGGGGTTATGAAAAAAAGTGGATTAAACAAATAGAGAAGGAAGTTTTTCCGCTTAGAAAAGGTGTAGCTAAACCCATATTACAGTCCATAGATATCATGGTGGAAGGGGGAGAGTTCATTGGTGAACATGCAAAAAGAGAAGGGGAATATATGATAAGTTTTCCAATTCCCATAGTCGATGAAATGTGGGAAATCAAAACAATAATATTAGAGAATTGGAAAATAATTGTAGGTAACAAGGATTTGGCCAATATAATAGGTATAACTCCTAAGTTCACATTCAAGAAGGTCACCAACATCCAAAGTATGTTAGAGAATAAGAAGACGTCGATGTCCAAACAGTCTAGAGCTTGTACAATAAAGAAAGGAACATATAGTTGCAACAATTGTAGGCAGTGTAGGTACATAAGCAACACTTCATTCATCACTTTAGGAAAACATAAGGAGACTTTCTGGGCAAAAAGTTATTACAATTGTAATAGTGAACTGATTGTTTATCAACCTGTGTGACATGTAAGGTATATTACATTGGGAAGACTAAAAGAAATCTGAAAACATAATTTGGCCATAAAGAAAAGGACAAATCTAACGCTTTATTCAGACATTCTATTATGTAAGGATTTCAAAAATATGAATTTTGTAATGGATAAGGTTGACAATGTTAGTTTCACAGGGATTTAAACAACATATTAGAGTGTAAAGAGGCTTATTGGCAGCTTTACCTGGGAGCAGATACACACCCAGGATTAAATGACACCATAAATCTAAAATGTTTTTTAACTTATAGGTAACAATAAGAAGTTGTAAGCATCAGTTTACATTACATTATATTTGATAAATATATGTTTTACATGAATTTGGTAAGATATTTAAAACATTTATAAATAATTTAATGTTTGACAATGATGTAATTTCCTGTATAAAATTATAAAAGGAAGTAATTGATTTCAAATGGCATTTCTGAGGAAGGTCACGTAAATTAAAGTGATTGAAAGCGCTAAACATTATTGTCGGCTGCATCTTTTTCAGTACTGACACTTCAAAGTTTTTCTAGTTTTGTATCCGTTCGAGTGGTACAGTTTTGTGTTTAAAATCACTGTAAATTATTGCAGCTCAGATGGTGTAGAGGTATGTGGCTGTGATTGTTGTGCACAAGGTCCTGAGTTCCATACTTGGGAATGATTACTTTTTTCATTAATGTTAAATGACCAGAATGAATGATATGTTTGTAAAAGCATTACAGATTTTCACAGCTCAGATGGTATAGTGGTATGTTGCTATAATTGTATTGCACAGCATCCTGCGTTTGAGACTTAGTAGCACTGATGATTTTGTTGCTGGGCAGAACAAGGGCTGATGGAGACAGAGGGATTAAAGCACTTTTAAGCAGTCATAAGAGGGTTTGCATGATTTTGCGTAAAGCTGAGCATTGCTAACAGGTGGTTAAGTCCTCTTAGCTTCACTTAGCACCACTTACTCCTACTTACACCCATGTCAATTTTCTTTAAAGATAGGAAAGTAGTGAAATGGGGGCAAGCAGGAGGTAAAACATTATGAAAAGCAGCTAGGGATGTGCAGTACTGGTGTAGGAAAGGACCATAGCTCTACATTTCTTCGGCAGCAACAGCTGTGAATAATGTGTTCAATTTCAAATATACAGCCTCACACCCCACTGGGAGCGGTGTTGGTGTTGGTGGCAGACATTTGCAGAATAATCTGTAGGTTGATTGATTAGTTTCACTGTACATGGGGGTGAAATGTAGAGCTATGCATGAGGCAATGTTTTTTTTGTGGGACAGATGCCCCCTTTTTTTAAGGGTGAGAGTGGGATGTTGGTGAAGGGCTGTAGGTATGTTTGGGGAGGTAGGTTGGATGGATAGGTTGCATTTGCAGACAGACAAGACAGACAAGACAGCAGATAGGGGTGGTATATGACACATGAGGAGGATAAACACCTTTGACGGGGAGGGTTGTTGGGAATCCGAAGCCCATGAGCCCCTAAATGGATACTGTGGGACTGAGGTCCCCACCCATGGGCAGTCAGCACTGCTCCTTCACGGCCCCAAAGGTGACTGAGCTGGTGGCTGGATAGGAGGGGTGGTCTGCCCCTTGAGGTGTGCCAGGCGGCCCTCAATCTGGCACAGCTGCCTACCCAACTCTGCCTGGATGGAGCTGCACACCAAACCCCGGAACTGACTCCAGGTGACAAGCTCCTGTCCTGTCTTGCTCCCAGGGGGGGATGAGCCTGTCCCCTGAGGTGGTTCCACCCGAAGGTCATGCAGGACCAACAGACGAGGCATTCCTGGGTTGGGTCCCATATGTGCTGGGGCCTGGTGCCATGGCCAGATGAGGCAGGACAGGTGGATCTGGTGGGATCTGCCTTTCAAATGTGCTACAGTGTTGAGGTTTTAAAGAATATGTTGGTTAGTCATGAACAACACATGGATATTCCAATTAACCCCATAAAACAGATTTGAAACAGTTGCATATCAAAACAAACACATGCATAAATGGAACAGCAGTATGCATCGTAACAGCATGCCAGTAATATTGACGACAACAGGCCACCGACAATGGTATTTGAACAAGATATGTTAACATGCAACCAATCAAATATATGAACAATAATAGAACACAAGTCCCAACATTAAGTTTGGAGAAAAACATACTAGTAGTATATGAATTATAGTATTGATCCATTTGAGGGCTGGAGGGAGAGACAAAAGGTCCTATAACAACTGTTTATGCTTCTATTTTCCACAACAGTATTGCTCAATACTCTATGGGTCTGCCATTACTTTACATCTGTCTATGGCCCCTAGCTGCTGTAGCACAGATATACCTATTAAACTTTCAGCCTGGAATGGTATGGGGAAAACTGTGACAAATCTGGGTACATGACTAGATGGGACTCATATATGTCAGAGTTACATATCTGGAATATGAGGGGTACCCTGAACTGCTGTTGTGTGAGTGTGCTACTGGCATACTTCAACTGGTTTCCTATCTGTGTCCAGGGTTATTGGCAGCAGTGACCACTAGCTGGGACAGCGTGACACTTGAAAAACATGTATCGGGAAGAGTGCATGTTGTATGTACCTATCCTGCTGTCATTTGCAGGCATATGGTGGGACAGTTGAACAGTTCTACACATTTTATTAGTATACCCTTCATACAGCTTCTACCAACATTTCCTTACCTGTTAAACCTGTGGAGAAAATATCGGTTAACACTGACTATTTATTTATTCCTGATTCCTTGTGTGTAGATATGCACACATCTTACTACCTCTCCCTGGATTCAAACCGTGTCTGGGTGTGCAAAATTAACAACTAAGCTATTTTTCATCACACAGGGCTACTGGGGACCTGCTGTTGCTTGTTTCACTGGTTTCTGCCTAATAGTCTTTTGGTTAGATAATCTGAACTTGTAATCCTGTGATGCATGCATGGTAGATAGTTATTGTACTGTGCATTAATACTTTGGATTACGACAATCTGGAAAGCAAAGGTTAACACAAGGCAATGCTGGATGGAACACACTTTGAAACTTTACACATTACTATTCAGGGTACAGAGCTTGGTGCAGTATATATATTTCAAATTTCAGTTATATCTTATTTTACAGCTCCACCAGCTACAGTTTTTCTTAACAGCTGGTTCACAGAACAACCTCAGTTAATGTATGCTGTCACAGCCATATTTGCTGTGAAGAACCTGTATACATTCTATATGTCTACAACAACATACCAGAATAAACGCAACAGTTTTTTGTAGGGATCTTTATTACACATCAATATTAGTCAGTCAAACATTTTTATTTATTCAGTTAACACAGTAACAGTATACCTACTAGCAGTAAGCAATGTGCTCCTTCTAAGCTATTTGCACACTATAATGCAAAATATATTTGTACTAACTAGCCTGTCATCACAGCCTCAGCAGTCTGTCAGCATGAGCTTCTATGTTATTAGCCCTCTCTGTTGCAGCTGTAGGGGAGAAAAACAAACATTATGCATTCCTATCACATTCTCTGAGTATTTGCTACAAACTACTTGATAGTGATAATTATTTACTACTGGAGCATTCTGTGCCCATACATCTTGGATCCACTGGGCCAAGAGTGCCCCCTTCCTCCACTTTAGGTCAGCATAGTGGTGCCATACCTGCTCACCAGTCTGGGGGATTCCAGTAGCACTGGTGAGATCACATGCGAGATGGTCCCAGGTCTCCGCTTTGTATTGACAGCCCTAATGCTGGGCCTGCAGCAGTCTCTCCTCATGGTTTATTACAAGGAGTCCAGTCATGACTCTGGACTCCTGAATGCTCCAGCACTGTGCCCAAAAGCATGCTCCTTCACCTACACTAGCAATAGTATCTGCACAGATGAACTATAACAGATTCTGGCTGTATTCCCCTGTGCCATTTAAATAATTTGATATTCACACCCTTTGCCATCACTGGACCATTTTAAACATGTTAAGCTCTGCTAAGCACTGTGTAAATCTGTTAAGCTGAGTTGAACAGTGCTTAAAGGGCTAATTGCTGACCACTGCTTGACAGTGCACAAATCCACTTAGCTGCGCTACCTGCTACTTAGCATTCACATTTAAGCGATGCTTAAACATGGTAAGCATAGCTAAGCATTCCTAACCACTGCTCACTTTTCATTTTTAGAAAATATCAGAATAATGACTTCATTTACTCAGTGTATATGATTTACTTTACATAACATCTCTCTATGTGCTTTCATTACATTAGCAAGGGGTGTGACTATACTGTGTGGGACACTTGTGTATACATGGGTGGTTTCACATGTTATATGCAATCACACTTCCATTTTACACCAGCTACACTACCCTGGCTAAAACCCAGTTACTACATAATTTAAGTTCAAAATAATAATTTTAACACTGCTTTCCCATATAAAAAGTCGCCTATCTTGGTATTCAAACCATGAATGCCTGCATGTACAGCTGGGACTCTAACGACTACACTATTTGCAGTTTGTGAATTTCTGCTGTATATTTTTATTTATCTCCTATGGGATATTTAAGCAATGCTGAGCAGAGAGCCATAATGCACACACTTGCTCAGCTACACTTAAACATTCATTAATGTGGAAAAATAATTATATTATTTCTGGCCTTCCACAGCTTTTTTGCACTATGAGTTTGACAGGTATGTGAGGCAGGCATCTGGGCATTCTGCATAAACCTGTTGAGTTGACAGATATGTTCATAAGGCACTTTCAGATGGCAGAAATTTCTGTTTTAGTCTTCATACCCAGCAGGAAGTCCTTGCTACTGCAAACCTTTTATTCTGTCTGCTTTTAAGTTTGCCAGTACAATATTTAACATGTCCCTATTTCTGTAGCTTTTACCCACATTATTTATGGTTTTCTATTGCTTTATTGCTCTAGGAGGGTGAGAAATATGTGAGGCAGGCATCTGGACATTCTGCAGACATATGTACAGTTAACGGCTATGGCCGTATGGCGGTTTCACATGGCAGACATTTCTGTTTAAATCTTCATACCCTGCAGGAAGTCCATGCTACTGCAAAATTGTTATTCTATCAGCTTTCAGGTTTGTCAGTGCAATATTTAGGATGTTTCCCTATTTTTGTGGCTTTGTCCCCCCATTATTTATGGCTTTGTACTGCTTTATTTCTCCAGGAGGGTGAAACATATACGAGGTGGGCATCTGGGCATTCTGCAGAAACCTGTACAGTTAACGGCTATGGCTGTATGGCACCTTAACAATACAGTGGGTGTGTGACAGAACCTGTCACACACCCCTGCATTTCCTTACAGATTTACAAGCTGTTTCAGTGTCTGCAGACACTGACATAGGTATTTTATTAGCTGTCAGTGTCCGCAGACACTGACAGCACTTGCAAAGTGCCATATGGCACTTTTGCAATCCAGAGCGTGTGTGACAGTACCTGTCATACATCCCCTGCAATTCCTTACAGATCTATAAGCTTTTTCAGTGTCCGCAGACACTGACATAGCTATTTTATTAGCTGCCAGTAGTCCACAGACACTGGCAGCACTTGTAAAGTACCATATGGCACTTTTGCAATGTAGGGAGTGTGTGACAGACCCTGTCACACACTCCCTACATAGTTTCTTGCTCCCTTAGCTATTTCAGTGTCCGCAGACACTGAAATGATCATTTTAATTTCAGTTCAGTGTCCATGGACACTGGACTACTTTTGAAAGTGCTGTACAGTGGTTTCTGAGTGCAGAGGGTGTGTTCATAGTCTGTGGACTACTTAAACACCCCCCTGCGCTTGTTCACAGTTCATGTCCGTTTAGCCTTAACAGCAGCATGTCTTCATGAATATGCAAGGTGCAGTGCTGTGGCTACATGGAAACAAACCACTTAGTGCAGGAATAGCACTATTCCTGCACGGACTTTATTGAATCCCAAGGATTGTTACAGGTAATTTCCACTGTTTCATTAACAAATATAATTTCTTCTTCTATACCCCAACAAAGATTATTTGATTATTAGAAAGATGAAAACAAAACAATTACTTAGAATTCTTAGTCAAATAAGGCTTAAAAGGTATTATTTATAAATTTCAATAACATCTGTATAAATGTTGCTTAATAACTTAAAAATAGGTTGATAGCATCTAATCCGCAATCCTGTTTAGGCCTATATAAAAGTCCACTTTTAATAGGTTCATAGGTGTTTACTAGGCTAACGACCACAAGAGGCCTTTTTAAGCCTAACCATGCATCCCAAATCTCTGACAAGTTCTGATACCCTTGATAAATGTAAGCATGGACCTGGGAGATGAACCATTTGCAGGTTACTTCTGTCCATTAGAGACATAGTTGCCAAAGCAAGGATGAATTTCCAGTTTCCCATCCAATTGTCCAAGTTGCACTTGAATTGGGTTAGGTAGGAACTCTGCTTCACATGGATGGGGAGCCTGTTCCATAGAAAGAGTAGTCTCTGGGATACATACCTATCTCTCTAGCAGGTCCTATTTATATCACAGGCAAAGTTTAAGTCTTTAGAATGGGTAATTCTGGTGCTGTTTGCTTTGTGGCTATGCAGGAGGTCCATCAGAGTGGGGTCTGACAATGCCCTGTATGCCAGGCATAGCTCTCACCTCAAAAGCCTGCAGTAGACAGACTACAGGGATAGGGTCTTGAGGCGGTCTGCATAGGTTCATTGATTACTACTAGGCTAATTGCCCTTGTGGGCTGTTTTAAGCCTAGCCAATTACCCTGTGTGAGAATCAAACCCTGGACCTTGAATCTATAAGGTAAACAACTTAACCACCATAGTGGATAAGTTAAACACCTTAACCACTATGCCAACCTCCCCCCATAAATGAGGATTAATCAGTTTCCCCATACAGAGGAAAAGAAAATACCTAAAAGTGTAGGTTCCAGTTTTTCTGTACATAGCCAAATTTAAGGTTTATAACATCCTAATGGGAATATAAATGTTTTCAAGAAATATACATTTTTGTCATAACTTATAGAAAATATTTTCCATTATTGAACTTTAAGCAGCATTACTTGTGAAATGTCTTCTCGTTCATGAGCAGAATCTATAGAACCATACTGTATCACTAATATAGAAAAGTTATCTCTGTAGAAAGAAATCTCTCTCCTCTATCTGAAACCAATATCCAGTATTTTTTTTATAATTAATAGGGAATTTTAAGTATTGCAGTGCTTGTTTCATTACAGCTAATAAAGATTGAAAATGGTCAATCACATCTGTGTATAATAATATATCATCTGCAGATCTACTTTGGAAGCTTGAAGTGTCAAAACATCTAACTTCATGTGGTCGAGACCATAAGACTGAAATTTTGAAACTTCAAATGGTTTAAATGGAGATCGCTG
Organism: Protopterus annectens; assembly: GCF_019279795.1. Taxonomy (NCBI): domain Eukaryota; kingdom Metazoa; phylum Chordata; order Ceratodontiformes; family Protopteridae; genus Protopterus; species Protopterus annectens. The sequence continues at coordinate 501,778,121 of NC_056740.1, read as the reverse complement.
TACACTATGGAATGGGAAATTTACCGTTCTCTTCATTGTAATGTGATCTCACAGTTGATATATTTAATTAACAGGGAGTGTAGGGAGCAGGGGTGCTTGGCCCCCTGCATAAATGTAAAAAAAAAAATTTGTTTTTATTTTTTTTAATCGAAGTTTCAAATTTTCAAAACTTCAATGTTATAGTCTCGATCATATGAAGTTCGAAGTTTTGAAAGTTTGAGCTTCCAAATTAGATCTATCATCTGAATATATCAGTAAGAGTGGAAAATGTAAGTGCATTGTAGACATCTAGATGTTAACTTGATGGACCACTGTTCTCATGTATATGCCAAATAAAAGGGGACCCTTACAGCTGCTTGAGCCCTGGCTGCTCTAAATGCAGGAGCTTGCAGCCAGGGGCTGGAGTGGCTGTTTTCTCATCTGCCCACCTGGCCAAGAAGTTGCTGAAATATGAGCTCAGAGACATAACTGCCAAAAAAGTTGCAGGCAATAAAGGTCTCATCTTGGAACTGGTAAGTGGTGAGGGGAAATGAGTAGGGGGACTTAAGGTTTAGAGAGGGGAGAAGGATTTTCGGTTCATGGATCGATTGGGAGTTACTGATAAGTTAGGGTTGGGGAGGGGATGGAGATTTTAGGTTTAGGAAGTGAGCAGGATTTACTTTTTGGGTTATGGTCAGGGTTCTGGGAGTGATAGTTAGCTTAGAGGCAATGGAAGAGAATTGAAGTGGTGGGAGTTAGGGTACCTGCCAACATAAGAGAGTGGCAGCAGAGAAGTGTGCCTCAAGCTAATGAAACACAAGCACTTATAGTGTACATAATGGGCACCCTTGTTGTATGCTTCTCTGTATATGTGTTAATCTACCCAAAGCACCCTTATTACAAGGTTTGCATAATCATCTTTAATCCAACTCACCAGTTTTGTGCTAAGACCTAAAACTGGTAAGATATACATTAATTGTGCATGAGAAACAGAATCATAGGCCTTTTATATGTTTAATCTACACAGTAACCAACATGCTTCCGTATGATATATTCTTACTAAATCGACTAAGTAAACAAGAAAAAAACACCAAAAGCAAGTGAAAACCAAGTAAGATTACTCAGCAGGCCGTTCAATGATTAAATTCCGTTTTAATGAATGCTTTCAAAGGGGTCCTTATATTTCTGCCAAAAAATAGGGTATCAGAAGCTAAGACAGGTCTGATGAAGTTGGGGCACTGACCCCTTCGAAAGCACTCATTAAAACGGAATTTAATCATTGAACGGCCTGCTGAGTAATCTTACTTGGTTTTCACTTGCTTTTGGTATGATATATTCTTCTCATGTATTCTTTTTACAATATACAATATTCCTGATACATTCAAGCTACCGGTCTGTCCTTATATTTCTGCCAAAAAATAGGGTATCAGTAAGTGTTTAAGTGTTTCATTCTCTGTTCAATAATGTATGCTAATAATTCAGTCACAATTAATTACCGAAATAGGCTGCCAACTTTCAAGATTCTCTATTTCTTTCTCTTTCCATATTGAAGTTATTGAAGACACATAATAAGACTTAATCACATCCACTGGCATTCCCTGAAATACCCATTGAATAAAGACTTTGGTTGATAAGCATATTTGACAGTCTTTAAACACTTTATAGTAAAATAAGGAATCCCATCTTCTCCTTGAGAAGACTTAGTTTAACCCTCCGTAAGAGCTAGTATCAATTCCATGAATGAAAACAGTTTATCCAGCACTGTATTTTTCAAAGTATTATTAACAAGTTTTATATCTGAAGAATTATAATCTGTAATTTTTGTATATTTCTTCATATAAACCACCACAATCTGGACATCATAACAGTCACAGAAAACTGGCTAAAGCCCAACATTTCTGATACTGCCATCCTGCCTCAAGGTTAAAACACCAATAGATGTGACAGCAAAACAAGAAAGGCTGGCAGTGTTGCTATAATATACTCAAACAACCTAACAACAGTTCCACTAACAATAAGACCACCACCCCTGAACAGCACTGAAATACTACCTATCCTACTAAAATAAATCAAAACAAATCCATATGCTTCCTATTAATATAAATTGACCCACAAAAATAATCACTGTCCGCTGGAAGACATACTATCATAGGCCTCCACATATATCTCAGAGGAGACTATTATACTTGTAGATGTTAATCTCAGCTAGTCAAATTCTAACCCCAACTCAGGCAAACACCCAATCATCCTACAAACCAATCATCTTACAACCCGATCATCTTACAAGCCAATCATCCTACAACCTGATCATCCTATTCACATTCACCTATCTAATGTCAGCACCAGCTAGGATAAACAAAACAGGCACAGAAGGGTCCACCCCTGACTGGATTCTTGCTACCCACCCAGATAAAATCAATTCATTAAGTACCCTTTCTGAAACCATCAGTGACCACCACCTAATCTATACCATCCTCCAAGACTTAAAAACACAGCTCCACATCCCTTTACCAAACAGTTAGGAACTTAAAAAAATCACCCTCAACCACATTATAGCCACCCTACAATTCAAGTGGTCCAAAATTAATACCCTACTACTAGAATATGCTGTGCAATACTTTAATTGCACTTTTCTATCTACATAAAACAGTCAGACTCCTACCAGGTGAAAACATATCAGAAACAACCCCATCCCATGGTTTATACTGAATAAAAAGAATTAATGAAAAATAGTGATAAAGCCTGGAAAGTTTGGTAAACAAACAAAACCACCATAAACCTTCAAAAATGCAATCTAACCAAAAAAATCTATACTGATAAAAAGCAGTTCTATCTAAATCTACAAAACAACTCATCTAACAACCCCCAAAAGTTTTCGTAAAAAATAATTATCACGTAAGACCTGTCAAACCCATTCAGACAAGTTTCTTCCCACATGAGACAGATGACAATATGGCCACTAAATTCAATACTGCTTCATTAATGTAGTTCAGTCTCTCACAATTTAATGCCCATCAACAGTCCACACCAATGCCCACCCTACCCAAAACTAAAAAATTTAAATTCACTTTTAAACCAATCCTTCTCAGTAATATCAGAGTGTTGCTTGCAAAACTAAAACCCACAACCCCAGCAGCAGATAATGTCACGAAAAAAATTCTAGTGAGGGCAGCTGAAGCCCTAGCCTACCTGTCACCACTATCATTAATAGGTCAATAAGTGAGTCAATAGTTCCAACATCATGAAAAACATTCAGTTATCTTACCCCTCCACAAAGGTAACTGCAGCAATTAAATTCACAATTACAGACCTATCGCTATCCTTACCACCATTATCTAAAATTTGTGAAACATGCATCCACTTTCGCCTACTGTTTTACCTCATAGACAACTTACTGTCGAACACCCAGCATGGCATTTGCCCCTGCCGCAGCACCACAGCTACATTAATGTCCTTATCATCACAGTAAATCAGCACAGGAATAATAACAAGCTTGTTTCTGCTACCTTTCTTGATCTTTCCAATGCCTTCAACACTGTGCTTCATCAAAAATGTCTCAACACCTTAACTGCCCTAGAGGTGTCGTACTCATCAATCACTTAGTTCACTAGCTACCTCACTCAGCATGACAAGTGGAACTCAGATCTCTCATCCGATTGGCCTGTCACAGTAAGGGTCCCCCACATCTCACTTCTGGGCTTCCTGCTATTTAACATTTATATTAATGATATGCACCCTGTATCTCATCCCTCCACTATCATCCAATATGCTGATGGTTCAACACTGACCTGTGCAGTATCAATTCTGTCTGACTTGCAAATCTTCACACATCAATCCTTCACATTTATAGAAAACTGTCTCTTAAACTCTTGTCTACCAAAAAAAAAAAAACTGTATTCAAAGTCCCACAAAATGTAAAAATAATTATTAAAATCTCAGAATAATGTCCACATGACGCAGAATTAAATATTCGGTTTATTAAGCACTTTTGTCTTATTTGTAAAGACTACATCAGAATAAATAAAAAACAAAACCATCCCCTACAAGCCTTTCTGTGTTGGAGGGAAGCCTTCTAGCTTGTCAGTGGTAAGCACTAGGTAACCTGTCTACCATATAAGGAGTGGTTATGGCCCAGAAACTGTAGTTATTGGCCATCTGGGCAATCTTTTCCATCTCTTTCAACGTTTTGATTTGAAAGTCTGCATTTGCACTTGTTTCTTTCCTGTAACTAGTCTAGTGCAGATACAGATTCTTAGTTTTAGCACTTTAATTTGCTTATTCATGCTCAGCACTTGTTCAGAACTTGTTGTAAGCACTAAATAAGCTACTAATTACTATAGCACCAAACCTTTCTCATTACCTACAGGAAAACAGTTTTTTCACTTACATTCCTCACTTACTTAGAGAAAAACAGCTCTTGTACTCACTTTCCTCACTTATCTAGAGGAAATATTTTTTTTTATTCAGACATGTCCAACTGTCAGCTCCCACTGTTCTCTCCTGTCTATCTGGTGAATCTGGGCATTTTGGGGCAATGTAGAAATTGCTTCATGTACACAGACAACCCTCTCCTCCTACCACCCAACACTACAACCTGTAAGAGATGCACTTATCTAGTCAAGCTGTAGGTAAAGCTCTCTCCAACCAAGACTGAACTTGACATTCAAGAGGAGAATGTAAACACTTGTACCACACCACACTTATCACATGGTCTCACTAAATCTACACCACCAAAATCCACACATAGAAACACGAAAACATTCACGGAGGCTCTCAATAATAATCTTCCAAAGCAACAGAGACCTCCAAAACAGAGACACAAGCAACTTTCTTCCCCCAACACAATCCAAATGACACATAGCCCACAGACTCAGTGTGCCACTCAACCAAAGCCAATAAGGCAAAACAACGTATCCAACATACTAGTCATAGGTGACTCTATAGTCAGGCACACTAAGGTCCTACTAACCAGGCTAAACAAGGAGAAGGTTACTGTTAGCTTCCTGTTGGGTGCCAGGATCCACCACATAGCCCACGCACTCAGGCCACTCCACAAGTACAAATATGACTCTGTCATTGTCCATGTTGGTGTGAATGACCTGAGATGTACCTCCCTGGACTACATGAAAAGAGACATAGAAGAGCTCTCTAATCTTGTAGCCCAGGCAGGTATGACCCTAGCCCTGAGTAGCATTCTGCCATCACCCAGAATGATACCACAGTGCAAGGACAAAATGATTACTTCAACGATTGGCTAAACTTCTGGTGTCATTCTAAGGGGATCCAGTATCTGTCTGCTTGGGATGACATGGTCAACAGACCATGATGCTTTGCCACAGATGGCCTGCACCTGTCACCCTGGGATTCCGGATACTGGCTAACGCTCTTGCCACCCCTATAGTGCCTTGTTTAGGCAAGGTTCAAATGACAAATTCACCATTGTAACAGGAATCGGCAAGCAAAAACTGAGGGTAATGCTACTCAATGCTAGAAGTCTAAGTCTCAAAATGCACTCACTCAAGGCACTCCTTAAAATGGAGAATATCGATACTGTGCAGTGACTGAGACCTGGTTCAAGGATCCAGAGAACAGCCCTGTACTACCAGGTTATAACTCATACCACACTTTTCTGCCATGTAACCTGAACCAGAACACCAAAGGAGGTGGTGTGTCCATATTCATTAAGGATATCCACACCTCCAGGCTAGTTGTTCAGCATAATGCATCCGAGGTTCTCCAAGTGCAATTAACTCTGGGCAAAACTGCAATCCAAATTGTAGCTTGCAACAGATCCCCCACCATGCCCCAAGACTCCCACTCCTCTATTCTTGATGTACTGGAAAATATTAGGGTTCAATACCCTAATAATGGGCAATTTCAACTACCCCACCATTAACTGGAAAAACTACTCGTGCACCAACTCCTTCACACAACACTTTCTGGAATTCATAACCTCCAATGCCCTGGATCAACTTATCCACACCCCCACCAGGGGCAACAATATCCTAGACCTAGTCATTACCAACATGAGTAACCAGTGTTCAACACCTGAAGTCAACTCCTTGTTGGTCCGATCCGACCATAAGCTAATCACCCTTGATATCCACATCTCGCCCCCACCCCCAATTAAGGAAACCACGGTAAATAAATTCTCCAAAGCCAACTTCATGCTTCTTAAGACAGAAGTGGTGAACGTCATGAATGTCATGACACCCATGCAGATGGACAATACAGTTACAACTGCTGAATCCTACACAAATGCACTCTATAAGCACTTACACAAGTGCATGGATCGTGCTATCCCAAACAGAGCCAAGACGCTATCCTCCAAAAAAAGGAAGCCAATCTGGTGATCCCCTGCCATAAACAAACTGTAAAACAGAAGGAAGAAATTGTTGCAAAAGAGAGTAAAATCCCATGAGTGGAAGAGCTCCCTGGTCAGCCTCAGTAAGAAGCTGAGATCCCTTATAAGATCCTCCAAAGCTAGCTACAAAAACAAAATTGCCACTGATTCTAAGGACAACCACAAAGCATTCTATAGCTATGTCAAGAATCTCAATGACAACACCCAGATCTGCTCTATTACAGCACAATGGCATGAAAATTACAGAACCAACTGATATTGCCAACATCCTGGCAGATAGGTTCAGTGCTAACTTTACCCCCCCCCCTTCACCCCCTAAAGGGCCCATATCTATACAGGAAGAATGCAGAGTCCCTGTAATCACAACTACGCAGGTAAAAGCTACACTCTCTAAAGCCAAAAACACAGCATCCATGGGACCAGACAACATCCCAGGCTGCATTTTACACGAACTTCAGAAAGAACTGGCTCCCCACCTAAGCACCATGTTCAGTCATAGCCTCACATCAGGCTTTGTGCCCATTGAATGGCGTACATCAACAGTTATCCATTCCACAAAGGGGGAGCCACCACTGATCCTGGGAACTATTGCCCTATTAGCCAGATGAGCCTGCCTGGTCTGCAAGGCCATGGAGCGTATCATCATGGAACTCATAAACAAAGATATTGGTAACCTCCAACCTCTGGATCCCACCCAGTTCGGGTTTGTGAAAGGTTGATCATACCTCCTGAACCTGATTGAATTCTTTGAGGCAGTCAGCAAAGCTGTAGATGAGGGTAAGGTGGTTCACACAGCCTATCTTGACCTCGCCAAGGCTTTCGACACCATCCCCCATTCTGGAATTATAGCTAAACTCACTAAACTAGGTAAAACTCTCTACGTCACAAGATGGGTTGACAACTGGCTCACTGACAGAACCCACACTGTAAAAGTTGCACACTCCAAATCTGACCTCAAACCAGTGACAAGTGGAGTACCACAGGGTTCAGTCCTGGGACTTCTCCTGTTTGGTATCTACTTCTCTGAAGTACAGGCTAACACAGAAGGCCTCTGGCTAATGAAGCTCACAGATGACTGCAAACTAGGAACCATAGTCAAGTCACCAAATGATGTGGAAATCCTACAGAAGGGCCTCGCTGAGAGAGAGATGCCTGGTGTCAGAGCCATAGCCTCAAGCTCAATGCCAAAAAGTGCATTGTCATCCCCTTTGGTAAAAACTCTGTACCCCTGAACTACTACATAGACAGCAGTCTACTGAACACCAAATGTGTGATAAGAGACCTTGGGACCCAGGTGGACAGTAGTCAGGAAGTCATTCTACGTGGCACACCTCATCATAAAAGGGTTCTCATCTAGGAAAAAAGAGGTCATTGGTCCCCTCTACGTGACACTCATTAGACCTATTATAGAGTACAACTCCCCTTTTGGAATGTACCTCACAGGACATCTGCAGCAGCTGAAAAGGCCACAGAAGTACCTCAGAACGAGGATTACTGGCCTCAAACAGATGCCCTACACTGACCGTCTCAAAAAACTCCAACTTTACTCCGTAGCATATCGCCTACTCCGAGGTGATCTCTGCCTAACATATAAAGCTATGTCAAACCCAAAGCTATTGGACATGCTACACCTAAAGAAATCCCAATTCCCCCCAAGCTATACACTCTGGGGACCTAAACCTTGTCACCACAATATACAGGACATGCTGGAGGGATAGATTTCTGTCTCAGAGACTTTCCATACTCTGGAACAGGCTACCCATCTATGTCAAGCAAAGTTCTTCATTAGCACTCTTCAAGAAAAATCGTGATGAGTGGATGGGAAATAGGAAATACACCTCAAGGATCACTTCTGTGTCTCTGCTCAACAGTGGCACAGGAAAATAACTTTTTTGGGTGGTGAAAGCCAGGAAACTTTGTTGGCTAGGCTTACTTGGCTCTCGGGCCAATAGCCTAGTACCTACCTATGAACCTATAAATTATGAACCAAAATAACCCACTTTTTATACATTCAAAAAATCATATGACAAAAAATATCCAGTGAGATTCAACAAATCCTATTGTGTTGATCCTTCAAAACACACATGGTACTAAGATTCTACAGTAATTTAAATGCAGAAATTTATCAGAATTAAGCTTAATCTGCCCATGAAATTCTCTCTTAAGTGAATATTTTTTCGAATCACTATCCCTTTCATCTTGAACAATATGTTCCAATATAAGAAAAAATGAACTTTTTAAAACTGATACATGACAAACTGTGTTTTGCCAACACATTGTTGGTATCCTTTTTCTTTATGGCATGTCTGTGTTTGCAATTTTTTTTAAATATATTGTGTATCTTGCCTACATGGAAAGCGTCACATGATAAACATATTGCTATATAGATTACACCTGATGAATTGTAAGAATAATGTCCTTTGCAAGTAGCAACCATGTTACTATTTGTTAAACAAACAAATGTGCCTATATTTGCATAGTTTACAAGTTCCACATCGGAACATTCCACAATTCTGATGTTTCGATTTAATGCTATTTTATACAGTTTTTCAAAACTATTTTTCTTATTTAACCCATTCTTTTATCTGGAATGTTCATCTATTTTATCCAGCACATCATCAGTATATTTGAATATTTATTTATTTATGTATTTATTTATTTATTACATTTATTAACCAGGTAGTGTCAGACTGGGCCAGGGGCCCATTTTCAGTGGAGAACCAGGGAGATAAACTCCACATATAGTACAATATAAACAATATTGATTTATATACAAAACAAAACAAATTCAATAACAGAAGATGCAATTAAGCAGAAAAAACAATACATTCAGTTCACAGTCAAATATCACATGTAGGTACCGTTATGAGCATTGTATGTTTGAAAGCATGTATAAGTAGCTGAAAACATCTTTAATTCTGCAAATCATTGATGTGGTGTAGAGATGGAAGAGTCTACAAGAGAGGATAAATAAGAATTCCAGGTAGAGTGAGGAGGGTACTGGGGTTGAAAGAAAGTAATAGGAGTTGTGTGATGGTAGGTGAACAAAGTACGGCAAAAGTAAAGGAAACGGTAAAGAATTAATGTGGAGACTGGCAAGAGCACAGCCAGTAATTAGCAAGGTGTTCCTTTAGGAGAAGTTTGAACTGATGGTGGTTAGGGATTTTTTGCCATGGTCTCAAGAAGAGTGTTCCAGAGTTTGGATATTTTGTGCAAATAGAGGGAGTCACCGTGAAAGTTGTGGGAGTTGGAAACCTTCAGCAAATGTTTGTTAGAAGATCTGAGAGATCTGAGATTGGTACTAGGCTGGACTAAGTTGGAAATAGCAGGGCAGTTACTAAGTTGATTGATTATTTTGTGGGCTAAGGTTAGTTGACTTAGTGATAAAAGTTGGGGAGCTCTAGCCAGTTTAACTGTGTGAGAGCTGAGCAGTGGTGAGATCTATGTGGTTGATTAGTGGCATATTTGGCAATCTTATTGTACCATGATTCTAGGTTGTTGAGGTCTGAATTTTGAAGGTTTGTGAATATTAGGGAACCTTAGAGGAGGGAGGATAGCAGGTGTGAGTGGGCAGTGGCAAGCCTGACTTTTGGAGTTAGGTATGGTTTGGCCTGGTATAGGGCGCCTAGTTTGATGTGGACTTTCTTGATTGTCAGCACAATATGTTTATCAAATTTTAGACTATCATCTATAGTAAAACCTAAAAGTTTAGTGTGGCTAGTGGGTACTATCTTGGTGTCATTTGCAGAGAAGACTGAGAGTGGGGACTGGGAAGGTTTGAGTTTTTTGTGACTGAAAACTATACTCTTAGTTTTGTTGGGGTTCAGAATGAGTTGGTGTTGGAAGAGGAATTTTTCAATGTCCTGAAAAGCCGATTGTATTTTTAGTTGGAGTTCATGGGATGAGGTGGCTGAGCAGATAAGCATAGCATCATCAGTGTACTGTACTATGGATGCTAGTTGAGTAGCAGAACTGAGGTTGTTTTTGAATATGATAAAGAGAAGAGGACCAGGTATAGAACCTTGGGGTAAACCCACGGAGATGGGGAGTAGAGGGGAAAGTGAGTTTTCCCATTTTGTAGCCTGTTGTTGAATGGAAAGATAGCTATGGAACCAAGTTAGTGATGATCGGCCAAGACCATAGGAAGACAGTTTATTAAATAGTAGCTGGTGGGACATGGTGTCAAAGGCTTTGGACATACCAAGAAAGATGGATGAAACAAGCTGGCCTTCATTCATGAGATGATGAATAGTGTTAGTGAAGGTTAGAAGGGCAGTGCTGATACTATGTTTAGAACTACAGTTGTGTTGAGAACTGGAAAGTTGATTATTGTTAAGGAGATAGTTAATGAGTTGCTTGTGGATGCATTTTTCTAAGATTTTTGTAAGGGGAGAGGATGGCTATGGGGTGATAGTTATCTAGTTCTTTGCAGGGTCTGCTTTTGTGGAGGGGTATGATGTGGGATATTTTCCATAGAAGTGGAACATATTGTTCTGTAATAGAGTGATTAATCAAAATAGATATTGGGTAGGCAACTGATGGAGCAGCAAGTTTTAGAAATTCATTTGGAAGTTTGCAGAGACTCAGCAGGGTTTAAGTTTAGTTAGCAGAGTATTTACGTAATTAGTTTGTATGGGTGCGAAACTGAAGGGGTTGAGATTTTCTGGGGTGGGCAGTGGGGACTGTGAGAGATTGAGGTGGTTGTTGTCTAGTAAGGAGGTGACAGTATTTATGAAGTGGGAGTTGAACTGTGTTGAAATAGGGTCTGAGTTGATTGAGGTGATGGGGGGAGGGGTTAGGGTACAACCAGGGTTGAAGAGATGCTTGCTGGATTCTCAGAATTTGGTGTTTCTGTTGACAGGATTGGAAGTAAGTTTGTGTGTCTTTTTTGATCTGTTTCTTTGTTAGGTTTCTTAGTTGTTGATAAGTTAAGAGGTCAGTTTTGTCTTTGGATGTATGTTAATCTGACTAGGCTTTACCTCTGTGCTTCATTAGTATGTTGGAGTCTTTGGTTAGCCACGGAAGGGGCTTACCTTTAGTGCACACTTTCCTAGTGGGGGCAAGATTGTTAAGTGTTGTAAGGAAAGTGTTGTTGAAATACTGAACAGCTGCATGTAAATCTAGGTGTTTAAGAGCAGACCAGTCACATTGTTGGAGTAAGAGGTTAAAAGTAGTGGGGAAGTAGTTTTTCTTATTAATGATGTATTTGTAAGAGATGTTGCCTTGGGTATGCATGCATTTCCTATATAAAAAGGTTGGAGAATGGTCACTGAGGGAGTCAAGTAGGTGATTGGCTAGGTAACTTAGGTTAGGTTTGTTAGTTAAGCTCCAGTCTAATGTTGACTGCTTGTTGGAGTGCTTGTCTGTACAATTTGGACAATAATACCCAATACTTTGTAATAATATCCTGAAATTTACATTATCTAGTGAAACAGGTAAACACATAGACTTACAAAACATTTGAATATGAACCACATTGTTATTCTTTACTAAAGGTTTAAAAAGAATGGGAGGAAATCCATCAATTCTTTTACACTTCACTTCTTCAATAAGAGCCTCAACAAGACCCAAAGGGTACATTCATTCAAGTTCTTCCAAAAATAAACTGTCTTCCATGAACAAACAAGAAATCATACAAATTGGCCTTTAATTATGTTACATTTGATCATATAAATATGTGCACTATTAAACTGTAAATAGCAATTGCCAAATGTTGACTTTCTATAAACTGAAGATTCCAATTCATTGTCCAACAAATAAGCAATTTTCTGTGACATGTTGCAATTTTAAAGGTTTTCTGATGAACAAATAGAAGAATAAATACCAGTGATGAATGCTAATTGTATTTCTTCTTTCGGTTCATCCAGCAACCTGCCAAATTGCAAGATGTTGTAGAAGCTTGTTGCCAATTACCACTTATTTGTAAATTATACTGTCAACTACTTCTCAATGCAATGTTGTTAATGCTTTTCCTACCCAAGAACCTTGACAAAACAAATCGACTCCTACAAATTATTTCCATCCAAAATACTCCTATAAATACTGTCACCTCCAGCAAACTGCTAGGCATCTTCATTAACAGTCGATTAACATTTGACCTGCATGTTCAGAATGTCATCAAAAAAGGACAATCAGTTAAGGTCTCACTATTGAGCAAACCTTTACCTCTCCAATCAAGCTCACAAAACCACAGCTGTAGTTTTCCTTCCACCTAGCCTACTTAACAAATCCCCAAATTTCACACATCTCCCTGTCTTGTAACTTGTCAAACTACAGCAATGCTATAACAAAATAGCCAGGTTCACTGCACATATCCCAAAGCACACACAGTATTGCATTGCCCTGCAGAAGCTAACTTGGCTGGATTTCAATAATCACCTGAGGGTCACCCAACCAAAAGTCAACCATAGCATCTTCTGCAAACTGCACAAATGCCCTGCCGCCAAAAATCTAGTAAAATTGTACTTACTTCCCAGATCCTTACAATCTGAGACTTGAAACCAAACAATTGTTACAAAAGCTCTCAACATGGTTCAGCTCCTTAGTCCTGCAGCATAGTAAAACTTTGAAACTCACTTTCAAGTAATATCTGGCTAACATCATTCTAAACAACCTTTAATAAGAAAATGAAACTACTCCTCCTTGCAACTACAATTCCTTCCTGACTCCAGCACTAAAAACACATGGTCCTCAACCCTAGTAAAGCTCCTTACTTCCACAGGAATAAGTCCTTGCACTTTTTCAACTTTCTTCACATTATAATGTATTAACCTTCTCTTCATTAAACTTTCTTCAACTTTTGTCACATGCACTCTTGTCACCTACTCAGCTGTAAACTAAGTTTCTCCTCTTCACTTCCATAACATTTCTTGTTATTTCTTGATCTATTTCACTACTTTTAACTATCACTCTTTTTCACTCCTCCCACCTCCTCTCTCCAGCCTTCCTTCTTATTTAAGTTATTATATTTTAAGTTGTTTATCTGGTTAAAATTTGTAAATAATACTCATCCTACTGTTCATGCTCTTGGAAATGTAACTCTAAAACTCTAAACAAACTTTAATCTTTCTAACTACATTATTACTGAATGTTTTTGAATATTTTTCCATGTATATTGGAGCTTTTCTCCCCAGGCCTCTGCCCAGAAAACAAAATGTAAATAAAATAAATAAATAAATGCATACATATATACATATATACATACAAACATACAGTGCATACATACATACACACATACAAACATAAATAAATAAATAAAATATACACTACCTGTTTTAAAAGTTGTGGCATATTTGTAACTATAACCCTCTCTTCAGTAATAATCCTTGACATAATGTTATTCTTTATTTTATCTGTTGGGGAAATAGTAATATTTATTATTCTTCTTGACCTACCTTTCTGTACTTTAAATTATAAAGCCATAATGCAACATTTTTCTGATTATATTCCTGCAACTTGTTTACAAAAATATAGTCTTCCTTTTCTTAATCTGCTCTGCCTTGTTCTTGCAATAAATGTTGATTTTGTTCAAACAGTTGGGGCCAGATTCAAAAACGCCTTCACTAAGTGTACTGTAAGTTTATATGATATGTATTCAAAAACATTCTTATCACATTTTTTGTGCTTTAGAAGCTGCAGTGGTACAGCAGTAGCAGTGCCTCACAGCAAGAGTTTCTCCTGTTTGGTTGAAGTGCCTTCTGTGTGGAGTCTGCATGTCCTCCCTGTGGTCGAGTGGCCTCCAAAAGACATGTGTGAATGGGCATGCCTTCGCTGAAGGTTGGGTGTTGGGCTGGCAACTCGACACCATAAAAATCTACTGCCAATCATTAGCGGACCGGAGTTGAAGTTCAAGTAATAAGTCTACAGTTGTCAACAAACTTAGATAACCATATGCCTGTAGTGTTGGCCTGAAGGTCTGAGAAATAGATGCCAAATATGAGAGGACTCAACACTGTGCCCTGTCATACACAGAAGTTTAACCCTTGAGTTTAATCTCATAGGTTCTGTCAGACAACCAATTAACAATGTGCTGCACAGCATAAGGAATTATGTTCAGAATTGCAAGTCTGTCCATAATAGCTGCATGGGGACCAGGCATGCAGCTTACTGCATAACCATTATCCACTGCTCTGGTTATTGTTTCAAAGAAATCAATGAGGTTAAAGAAACAGGATCTTCCTTTCACAAAGCTGAAGTGGTGAGGGTCCTGGATTAACAAATTCTTAATGCACAGATTATTGATGTCTGAGATAATATGCTGCATAGCTTTACATATAAGGCTAGTGAAATCAATAGTAGGTCAATAACTACCAGGATCCGTAGTTGGGCCACCCTTGTGTAATTGCATTACAGTGGCTATTTTATAGGCTACACTAAAGACAAAAGAGGTTAAATAATGGTTTAGATAAGACAGATTTGACATTGATAACCAGGAAACCTGGTTTACTATCAGGGCCCGTGGATGAAGTGTTGTTAGCTTTTGAGAGGGCTGAGAGAACTTGTTCTAGAGTAATTAAAGGGGACAGCTGGAATTGTGGAATCTGTAGAATAGCTATAACTGTAGGTAGAGTAGCATTTCCATTAAATTTGTCAGCCAGGATATTGGCTATTTCCCTTGGGTCAGAGTGTACAGTATTATTGTGGACTAGCTCTGAACACTTGCAGATATTAGTTCTTAATTTCTTGGCATAGTTAAAGATAGATTAGTAGTTATTTTATGCTTTAGTGGCTATTTTAATTTCATACTCAGCTTTGAGCTTCCTAATGGTTCCCTTAAACTCTTTACTAACTTGCAAAATAGAATGATCGTACTGTAAGTACAATGATGCCACTTATAAGCATTAAGCAATTTCTTTCTTTTCTTTGTCTAGTTATATAATTTATTTATATGGGGCTTCTACCACAAGGGTTTGTTTTAACATTTCTCATTGTGTTTGATGTGACTAAGGACTGTCTTATCAATGCAACTATTGAAGAGGGAATGGAAGTTAGAGTCATAGGTAGTGGCTTTAGCAACTGGATCCTTTGGCACAGGATTACCCAGTAGGGTAATGTATCTACCTAACTAGTAAAAACAATGAGCAAAAGATAGCCTAACCAAATGGACCCTGGTGCAGTAACTGTAATAATATAATGTAAATGACTAGTTTTAAGAGCATTGACTATAAAGCAAATATTTTCTGTGTAGTATCACTATAGCTATCAGCCACATCATAAATATATATTACATTGGTAACTGTGTACTCTCTTGTAAAGTGCTGTAGAGCAGTAGCTTTACATATCACAGCACTGTAGTAATTGTCCACAAACAGAAATGCAACATCACTAATAAAGAAAATGGGCAGTCAGTAATAAAGAAAATAAGTTATTTTGCTCTTATATACATAGTACTAGTAACAGGCAACATGCTAGTTTTATCTTAGATATTGTCAGTGGTGAGTAATGGTATAAAAATGCAACAAGGCGCAATAGTGCAATATTATTTAAACAGTAGACCAAAAGTGCTAATTTCAGCAACATGTCCACAAGTAAAGTCAGTAAGTTATAACAAACTAAAAAAGCAATTATTTCACTGTATGAAATAAGGTAGAAGTAAAATCAGTCACAGTAGTACAACCAGGTTTTGACAAAGAAGGCAATGAAATTTATATCATATATAACAAAGATGAATAGGTTAGTTTACCTGTTGCAAACTCGGCTCTTTTGTTAGATGCCTAATAGGATAAAAGCAAGTCTCTGGAGAACTGAATTCTGTAACACTCTGTCCTCACAGAAGCCAGTCACACAAAATGCAGACAATGCCTCTGCAAAAAGTGTTCATTCAAAGTCAAGCACTCCAATGCCTCACTGAAACCTAAGGTCAAGTAGTGTTAGGTAGAAGCCTCTGCTCTCATCAAAGACTGGAAAAGTGCAGATCCAGTCTTAAGAAACAGATGAAGTCCTTGTAATGTGCAGAGTCAGAAGAAACCTAGCTAAAAAGGTGGCTTCACAGTCCTCTTCTCCTGCTCCTTCTCTGTATTCTTCTTGCCTTCTGAGTAGCCTATCAAAATAAGAAGGAAGAAAACATTTACCAAATGTTATTTCATTAGTTATCCATTATTGGCTAAGTTAGTCCCACTAGGCTAGTAGTCTCTTATCAGGGGAAACCTGAGGTGATATTTATACAACTAGTGGAAATCTGGCCAGGGCATTGGGGAACATCCCCTACTCTTAGCTCTAGAGCCAAGTGAGCACACATGGTCTGTTCCTAGGGCAGTGGCAGCTGGGAGGACACTATGTGATGTGGAGAAGATGATGGAAGGCACAGAAGGAAACACCAGTGGTGTGGAGAATACCAGTAAGATTGTGGAAGATTCTGAAGTCATTTTTCAGGAAAACTTGTTTGCTAAGACCAAAAAAGAGGAGTTGACAAGCTAGTCTTGAGTAATTAGAACCCTCCATCTGGCATGATTGTAAGAAGGCATATTGAAAAAAAATGCTGTTGCAGAGTAAGGCAGAAAATTAAAGAGATGTTTCCTGGGGTGATATTATGGATAAAATACAAAGAGATATAACAGAGTATATCCTAAAAATGATGGCAAAAAGGAAACAATATCCTACACAGAAAAAGTAAAAGAAGGTGCTAGGGGAGCAAGAGAAAAAAAAGCAGAAGAGAATGCAAGAAAGATGCATGCACTGAGGATTCAGAAAAATGAAGAAAAAGAGATGGATAAGTAGGACGTTTAGGACAACTTAATGGTTCCTTTGGATGTCAAAATCAGGAAGTAAGAGCTTTTTGTGATATTATATTTGAAACTAATTTTACAATGGAAAATTTCCTTGGGAAACATTTAAAAAGAACAACTGTAATCCTTATTATTTATATGCAATAAAAGCATTTAAAAGGGAAAGAAAAAGAAGATTAATCTATAATTTTGAAAAGAAGAATGAGAGACTTTAAAAAAAGTCATTTGCAATATTTATGCAAATAAGCACGGGAATATAATGGTGTGTCAAAGAAATAATAGGACAAAATCATACATATCCCAAGTATGATAAATGTTGAAGGACATAAGGGTACAGTAAAATACTGTGGACAGCCCAAAAACAGTATTTTTTTTTTTTTTTTGTGGGAAAAAAAGTATACTTGATAAACAACTGTGACAAAAAGAAATATTATATATGTGGGAAACTGCATCATGATGCAAAAAAATTAGAATTGAAATGCTATAAATGTAACAAAATCAGGCATTTATGGATGGATGGATTGTAAAACTGAAAATAAAAATAAAAGTGAAGGAAAAAGAGAAGAAACACATTAGAAGTGGGAGAAATAGAAGATAAATCTGATAAAGAAGACAGAGAAGGAGAATAAAGAAGTAAAGGAGAAAGGTTATGAAACAAGTGATGAAAAATATATCAATTGGCAAATATTAAAAGGGGAAAAAGCTACTGTAAAGCATAAAAAATAGGAAAAGAAAATTTAAAGGGATAATTATAAAAGAAAAAAGAAAGGAAATTGACAGAAAATGTGCTTATAATTGCTATAAAGTTAATGAAAATAGAAAGTAATAATTTTAGAGTATTTTCCATGAATGTGAATAGTATTAAGAATATAGTAAGAAGGATGGGAGTTTTGGAATGGTGCAATAAATGTGATGTAGATGTAATTGTTTTAGATGATAAAAAATTCTTAACAAGTGAAGAAAGATTCCAAACAGAAAAATTATGGTTGTGGTAAGATATTTTGGAGTTTGTGAAAATTACATGGATTCTAGAACAGCAGTATTTTGTAAAAATGCAGTATAAATATCTGATAAAACTTTGGTAAGAATGGGAAGAGTAACTATTGTGGATTTAAAAGGGAAACAACAAGTATATAGAATGATAGCATTATATGCTTATATTACTTGTAAAAAAGAGAACGTTTACTTCACCGGACTTTAGATTATGTAGTGATAACTACAAGTATTACAGTGATAGGAGATTTTAAATGTGATTTGAAAGTAAAACATAAAAAGAAAGGAAACAATGTCAGAAAAAAAGACGCTATGAGATGTGGCAAATTAATACTGTGGGACAAAAAATCATGGACTTATAGAAGGGGTTTCTACAGAACCAAAACAGATTGTTTTATAATATCAGAAGGATTAAATATAGGGTAAGGAGAAACACTTGAAACAATTTGTGGAACATCTAGCAATATGAACACAGATGAAGTAAAATAAAGAATATATAAAAACAGGTAAAGGAATAAAAATGATAAATGAGAAAATATTGGATGAATAAAGAAAGATTAATAATGTAGCTGTGGAGGATGATATTATGATAAGAATGTTCTATAAAAATTGATCTGAATAATGGATGCGTAAAAATGCCATTTACAATGGCAGTATGATGTAAGACAAACAGATGAAGTATAAAAGAACACATAAAGAAGCATTGACATACATAGAAAATAATGGTAGGAGTATTTTGATAAAGAAAATGAATTATGTAGTAAAAATCTATAGAACATTAAAGCGTTGTTATTTAAACAAATATGTTTTCTACAAGAGAAAAGAGAATAAGTATAGGCATATTTAAGTAGAATACTAAAAGAAGACTGTAGTATAATGAGGGAAATTAAAAAAGACATAAGGAAAACAAAGAACATAGAGCAAATTATGAATATAGTAGTACAATATGTGCAAGACATGTTTAAAAAAAGAAGACATTGAAGACAGTATGGAAAGTAAAAAAGGTTTCAGAACAGGAAAATAAAGATTTGAAAAAGAGATTTTGTTGCATTAGCTTGATAAAGGATGAGGGCGAGTGAAAACAGAATCAGCTGCTGGACCAGATGAAATATGATATGAAATATACAAAAATTTAATGGAATGGCAAAAATAATATTTCTTCAAAATTTTGAATGAATGGTTAAATGAACATTTCATTTACAAAGAACTATGTGATGGAATACTCAAATTTATTTGGAAGAAAGGGGAAAATATAATGAAAAACTGTTGAGAGGTAATATTGAAAAATAATAATTTTAATATTTTTATGACAATAATACAGCAGAGATTGGAAACAAAGATGAAAAGTATTATGGAGGACAGTGTATACCACATAAAAGGAAAGGGTTGTCAAGAATTATTAATGATAGTGAGAGAGATTGAGTATGATATTATAAACAGAAGAGAAGAAGCTAAACTTAGGAGATATTAATAAGGCATAAGGTACAATAGGGCATAACATTTTGTGGGACATTTTGTGGGAAATAAAGGAATAATGTAATATAAGTGCAAAAATCAGGAAAATATGTATTTCCACTTATAGAAATAATAAAGTAACATTTTAGTTAATGGTTGGCAAAGTAAAGTGGTACATATGATTAGAGGTGTAAGACAGGGATGTCCAATGAGTTGTATACTCTTTGCTTGAATTATGAATGTGAAGTAAATTATAAAATGCAGGAAGCATGGTACATACTGCCTGAGGGGGTACGAATTCTAGTTTTGTTAACTTATGAAGATAATATTATAGCATCTGCAAAAAATAAGACATTGATAAGAGAAGTATTATTTTATTTAAATGAATGTTTAGAAGCAATAGGAATGACTTTAAACAAAGAGAAATGTAAATGATTAGGAGATGTTGTTGAGGAATATATTTTACAAGGAATGAAATCTCTGTCTTGGGTATAACATTAGGGAATAAGAATGTAATTAGAATATCTTGGGAAAATAATAGAAGAGTTAAAAGAAAATGTTTCTAAAATACATGCAGATTATCATTTAGGAAAAAAAGGTTTGTTTGATAAATTTAGATTTAATGGGGCAAATAGTATATTTAGCATGTCTATTTATGTTGCCAATGCTATTTGAAATGGAATTATTGCAAATATTTTTCATTATGAGGTTCTAGACTGAATCCATTAAAAAGAGGAATTTTGTCTGCAAAAAAAGGAGGTTTAGGATTAATTAAGCCAGTGATATATATTACTTCATTAATTTTTTATAAAGTGTTAAAGTGGATAAATGAAAAGATGAAAGATTAGTTATAAAAATGTTTAACTATAAATATGTCAAGTTTTTGTTATGATAGAAAGAAGTAAAAGAGAAAAAGAAGGTGTGAATGAAGAAAAAATGTTAACAGGAAAAAAATATTAATGTGCGAAAAAAAACTGAAGAAATCAAAAAGGAGTGAAAATATGGTATAAGAATATAATGATACAATATAACTTTGTCAAGCCATGGGAAGAACTAACAGGAGGTAAAATTAAATCTATGAAATGAGAAGTAAATGGTGTAATAAAAAGTTGAATGCCAAGATTTTTGAGTAGTCTGGTAATAGATAAATTAACAGTGAAAGGAAACATGCCATATAAAAAGAAAAATGAATGTCAATATTGTGGGGAACAGGAAACTATTGAACATGTGTTTTAAAAATGTAAAAGAGGAGTGAAATTTTGTGAAAAGTTATGCAAAGAAAATGTCTTTGAAATTATAAAAAAAGTGGATAAGATAAATATGGGCATGATCAAATAAGGACAGTGTAATGGTGCAGCAGTAGCATTGTCGCCTTACAGCAAAAGGTTCTCCAATTCAATTCTCGTCTGGAGTGCCTTTTGTGTGGAGTCTGCATGTCCTCCCTGCATTCATGTGGGTTTTCTCTGGGTACTTCGTTTTTCTCTCATGGTACAAAGACATGCGTCTGGAGCATGTCTCCCCGGGCCTCAACTGATATTTGGTTTTGCTCCAAGTCAGACTTTCATGGTAAACAAATGTTAAATAAACAAATAAATAAAATATGGATACTACGACAATAGAACTAAAAAATATGTTAAAAGAATAGATAATGTTTTATATTATATGTATTATATGGAATGAAAGGATAAATTAACTTGTGTTCAAAGAAAAATGGATTTTAGCAGTGATATTGAGTAAAATCAGATCTTGCAATAGGGATGACTTTAAACTACCTAGATATCTTCTCTCTTGCAGTTTAATTAACTTATTTACCTAGCACTTCATCGGACTTTTGTAGCAATTATTGTAGCATACATAAATATGTAGAAACAGCTCCAGTACTTAGTAATGATGACCATTCCTCCTGGCATGTCTAGAGGTCAGTTTCCTGTGCTTTCTCCTATTAACCTGGTGACCTTGGGCATTCTGAGGCAGTGTAGCAGCAGCCTAATGTACACAGACAACCGTGTCCTCTTACCTCCCAATATTCAGACTTGTGAGAGATGCAGTTATATCTCCAAATTGGAAGCCATGCACTCTCCAGCCAAGACCGGAATAGCTAGTCAAGAGGAGAAGGTCAACACCTGCACCATACCACATGGAACACATAGCCCTCCAGAGCACCCACCATCACAGCCCTCACATAAAAACACAAACCACGCACACACACATTCATGGAGGCTCTCAATAGAAATCTACCCAAACAACAGAGACCTCCAAGTCAGAAATGCACTTGACCACCACAACACAGCACAAAACACAAGACACATAGCTCACCTACACAGTGTGCCCCTCAACCTAAGCCCCTAAGGCAAAACAGCTTGACCAAAACAATAATCATAGGTGACTCAATAGTGAGGCACACGGATGTCCCACTCATTAGGTTGAATAAGGACAAGGTAACAGCCAGCTGTCTATTAGGTGCCAGAATCTGACACATAACACATGCACTCAGGTCACCCCACAACAAGTACAAGTATGACTCTGTCATTGTCCACATGGGTGTGAATGACCTGAGACACACCTCCCTGGACTACATGAAAAGAGACATGGTGGAGTTCTTGGATTATGCGGCCCAGGCAGGTATGACCCTAGCCCTGAACAGTATCCTACCATCGCCCAGAATGATACCGCAGTACAAACAGAAAATGATTGACTTCAACAATTGGCTAAGTTTCTGGCGGCATTCTAAGGGGATCCAGTATCTGTCTTCTTGGGATGACATGATTGACAGACCTTGATGCTTTGCTAAAGATGGTCTGCATCTGTCACCCCTGGATTTCTGGGTACTGACTAAGGATCTTGACACCCCTGTAGTGCCTTTTTTATGCAGTGTTCCAAAGACCAAATTACCACTGTAACAGCTATAAATAAATGCAATCTGAGGGTCATACTGCTCAATGCTGGAAGTCTAAATCTCAAGATGCACTCACTCAAAGGACTCCTCAAAATGCAGAACATTGACATTTATGCTGTAATGGAGACCTGGATTAAAGCAGCAGAAAGCACCCCTGTGCTACCAGGCTATAATTCATTCCACACCTTTTGGCCCCAGAATATGGACCGAAGCTCCAAAGGCAGTGGTATCTCCATATTCATGAAGGATATGCACACCTCCAGACTAGTAGCCCCGCATAACACATCTGAGGTACTCCAGGTACAACAAACGTTGGGTAAGATGGCGATTCAGGTCATAGCCTGCTATAGGTCCCCAACCATGTCCCAAGACTCTCACTCCACATTCATAAGCACCCTGGAAACTATTAAGATCCAACCCAACACTCTCATATTGGTGACTTCAACTACCCCTCCATCAATTGGGAAAACTACTCAAGCACCAATACACTGGCCCAACGCTTCCTGGAATTCATCAATTCCAATGCACTGGAGCAGCTCATTCTTACCCCCACTAGAGGAAGCAACATCCTTGACCTGGTTATTACTAGCATTGGCAACTTTGCTTTACACCAATAGTCAATTCCTCCATGGTTAGATCCAACCACAAACTAATCACCATGGAAATCAATATCTCACCCACACCCCCCATAAAGGTATCCACCATGAAAAACCTCTCCAAAGCTGAATTTGGACTCCTAAAAACAGAGGTAACTAACTTCATGGCACCCATGCCAATGGAAAATGAATGCATGACTGCTGAATCATACATCAATGCAGTGTATGAACACGTACATAAATGCATGGAACTAGCCATACCCAATAGAACCAAGATGCTCTCCTCCAAAAAAAAAGGAAGCCAATCTGGGGGTCCTATACCATTAATAAACTCTACAACAGAAGGAAGAAACTTTTGCAGAAAAAGGTGAAGTCCCAAGACTGGAAAAAGTCCCTTATTAGCCTCAACAAAAAATTGAGATCCCTCATCAAAACCTCCAAAGCCAGCTATGAAGGCAGAATTGCAGCAGACACTAAAAATAACCAGAAAGCCTTCTATAGTTATATCATGAATCTCCATGGCAATACCCAGAGTTACTGCACAATGGTACCTCCTATACTGAGCAAATAGATATTGCCAACCTATTGGATGACAGATTCAGTGCTAACTTTGCCCCTCTCTCCCCCTCTAAAGGACCAATCTCAATACCAGAAGAATGCCAGGTACCCAGCATTACTGCAGCACAGGTTAAAGCTGCATTGTCCAAGGCCAAGAATACATCTTCCATGGGACCCAACAATATCCCTGGCTGTGTTCTACATGAATTACAAAGTGAACTGGCACCATATCTGTGTGCCCTGTTCACTCACAGGCTCATCTCAGGCTTTGTCCCTACCGAATGGCACACTGCTACAGTCATCCCTCTCCATAAAGGAGGAGTGACTACAGACCCTGGAAATTATCTCCCCATTAGCCTGACAAGTCTAATATGTAAGGCTATGGAGTGCATCATTATGGACCTAATTAACAAGGATATAGGGAATCTCCAAACTCTAGATCTCATGCAATTTGGTATTCTGAAAGGTAGATCATGTCTGCTCAACCTGGTTCACTTCTTTGAGTCAGTCACCAGAGCTGTTGATGAAGATAAGGCAGTTCATACAGCCTACCTTGATATGACCAAGACCTTTGATACCATTCCTCACTCAGGAATTATTGATAAACTCACCAAACTAGGCATCAACCCCTATATCATTAGGTGGGTTGCAAATTGGCTCACGGACAGAACCCACAGTGTGAAAGTAGCGGACTGCAAGTCAGACTGCTGACCAGTCATGAGTGGAGTCCCACAGGGATCAGTCCTGGGTCCTCTCCTGTTTGTCACCTGATTCTGAGATGTCCAGGCCAACACAGACGGACTCTGGCTGACCAAGTTCACAGATGACTGCAAGCTGGGAGTCATTGTTAACTCCCTAAGTGATGCAGACATCCTACAGAAAGGCCTCACTGAGACCAATGATTGGTGTCGAAACCATGGACTTAAGCTTAATGCCGAAAATGCGTAATAATCCCCTTTGGGAAAAACTTTGTCCCCACTAATTACCACATTGATGGGAGCCCACTGAAGGCATTATAAGAGATCTGGGGACACAGGATGACAGCGATCTCTCCTTCGACCACCACATTGCCACTGTGGTCAGAAAGTCCTTCTATGTGGCACATCTCATTACCAAGGGTTTTGCATCCGGGAAGAAAGAGGTCATCATTTCTCTCTATGCTTCCCTCATTAGATCAATCATAGAGTATAATGATGTATTTGGCATGTACCTCACCTGCAACAGCTGGAAAGGCCATAAAAGTACCTGATGAAGAGGACCCTATGCCTTAACCACATGTCCTGCATGGACAGACTTAAAAAAACTCCACCTATTCTCTGTCTCATATCGTCTACTAAGAAGCGATCTCTGCTTGACTTACAAAGCCATGTCTGACCCAGCTCTGTTAGAAATGCTACATCTAAAGAAATCCCAATCCCTCCACACCACACGCTCTAGAGACCTCAACCTCATTACCACAATTAACAGAACATGCTGGAGGGACAGGTTTATAACCCAGAGACTGCCCATGCTATTGAATAGACTTCCCATACATGTCAAGCAGAGCACCTCACTCGCCCTCTTCAAGAGAAATCTTGATGAGTGGATGGGAAACAGAAAATTCACCCCAGGGATAACTCCAGTGGCTCTACTCAACAGAGACACTGGGAACTAAGGTCAGGTGGCACTATGCCAGGGAAATCCTATGGCTAGGCTTGTAAAGGCCCCAGGGCCTTTAGCCTAGTATACACCTATGAACCTATGTCCCTATATTTTGTTTAATTGTGAAAAAAGAAGGACTTTTACTCATAAATGTATTTAAATGTTCTGGCCATGGGACTTGATTAAAAAAATGTTCAATTTCATATTGATGGAATTGACTTAAAATATTTAAAAATATATATTTTTCATTTGTGTTATTCATTTTCTGATAATGGGAGAGTTAAAGATGAGAGGGACATTTGGAATATGTAGTGGGATGTGGATGCTTTGTAAAATATGGAAACGATCTAATTAAGTATTTGCCAAGTGTTATATATGTAGATAGTAAAAGAGGAACAATAAGGTATATGAAGTGGCCAAAAAACTTTTTTTTGTGGGATTTCAATCATTTGATAAATGAGTTCAAAAATAAGATAGAATCAATGTGGGTGGAAAGGTCATATGATGAATAAATGTAAAAAGGAATGTAAAATATATAAAACTAAAGGGCATTTGTAGTTTGTAAAAAGAATAAGCAATATACTGTTGAGCAGGGTGATGAAAAATATTGTATGTCTTAAATTAATGAGGAAGTATGAGAAAAAGGATAAAAGGGAGTGAATGAACAAGGAGATGAAGCAACAAAAGATGACTTAGATACAAACATTTATATTTCATGAGGATGAAGGTAATTGTCATGAAAGTGTTGCAAATAAAGAAAGAACCTGAAAGTGATGTTTCTGAAGAAAGTATAAAGGATGTTAGGAAATAAATGAGAGGTGCTAGGATAAAGGTGAGGAAAAGAATATTTAAAATTGCATCACCAAAGATTAAAAAGGAAGGTAAGTGGTAGATTTTGATGTGTTTAGGTTAATGAAAATAGTGAAACACTTGATGTGGTACATCATGGAATAATTACACATAAACTCAGAAAAATATTCAATTGGAGAAAGAATGATAAGAAAACGAACATTTAAAACATTTCCCTTAGACTTAAAAATAAGGAAAAGTAACAAGTTAATAGTGCTTTCAGTAAATGTGAATAATATTATTAATATTGTATCAGTTTGTGGTCTGAACACGTGGAAGGAAATGTAACCTGGTATAGCTGGGGTGTCTCCGCAGCCTTAAACCAGGTCTGAGAGACTGCACAAATGTCAGCATCTTCCAAGGTGAAGACAGCTTCCAGTGAGTGCAGTTTCTGGTTTAGATTCCTAGCATTTAGAGTCCTAGCATTTAGAGTCCTAGCATTTAGCAGTATAAACTTGAGGCTGCTTTTAGAGGATATTTTTATGTTGGGAATTTTGTTCTTGTGACATAACCTAAAAAGGCACTATGGGAGTGGTAAAAGCCTTAGCCAGTTACTGAGGATGACAGATGAAGATCATCTCTGAAAATGCATCGAGGTCTGTTGACCATGTCATCCCAGGCTAACAGATACTGGATCCCCATTGAATGATACCAGAAACTAAGTCAATTATTGAAGTCAATCATTTTCAGTTTGCATTGAAGCATCATCCTAGGTGAAGGTAAAATGCTGCTTAAGGCTAGGAACATACCTGCCTTAGACACATAGCCTGAAAGCTCAGTTGTATTTCTCTTTATATAGTCCAGTAAGGGACATCTCAAGTTGTTCACACCAACATGGGCTATGGCAGAGTCATAACAGTACCTGTTGTTGAGACACTTGAGTGTGTGTGTGATGTGGTGGATCCTGGCACCTGACAGACAGCCGTCAGTGACTTTTTTCTTATCCAACCTGGTGAGAGGGACAGCTGTGTCTCACTAATGAGTCACCTATGACTAAGATGAAAGGGACTTTAATGGTGATTTTAGGGGGAAATGTAAAAGAAAGGGAAAGATGTTAAAAAATACAAGAAGTGATAAATTGTGGTAAGTTAGCAGCGTGGAATAAAAGTCAACATACTTACAGAAGAAATGCAGTTGGATATGAAAGGGATTATTTTGTACTTTTAGAAGGTTTGTGTGCAGCAAAAGGTGATACAGTAGAGACAGGTTATGTGAAACATTAGCAATGCAGATGGAGGTGATGGAAGAAAGGGGGTATATTAAAATAAGAAAGGGAAACTTATGGGATGGATTTGTAGAGTGGGAAGCACTGCAGTTATGGAGGGATCATATAACCATGAAGCACTTGTATAAAATTGGTCTGAATGGTGGACTGAATTTACAAAGTATAAAATATATGTGTGTGTGTGTGTGTGTGTGTGTGTGTGTGTGTGTGTGTGTGTGTGTGTGTGTGTGTGTGTGTGTGTGTGTGTGTGTGTGTGTGTGTGTGTGTGTGTGTGTGTGTGTGTGTGTGTGTGTGTGTGTGAAATATAGTATTGCACTGGAGAATTTACAAATGAATACAAAAGAATATTACAATATGGAAAAGGAAATAAATACAAGAAATCGACAAAAAAATAAGACATTACTATTTACAATGGAGAAGAGAGAAGTCCCTGGATTCAGCAAGCTCTGCACAGTGTGCAGGAATAGTGCAGGAGCTGCTAGAGCCAATATGGCGGCCGTGCAATCCAGGAATAAGCCCCGTGCACGAGCGCTCCTGCGCTATTCCTGCATGGACACAGCTTCTGTATGCAAATTACCCCATTTGCAGGTGAAAACCATGCAAATGAGGTGAATTTGTGATCCAGGAAGCTGCCAGCCGGCCATGCAGGACTAGTGTAGCGTGCAGAAATGTACTCAGTAACCGAGTACATTTCTGCAAACTACAAAAAGGAGCCATGACAGCTCCAAATAAAGGGTGTATAGTATGTGTAAAGCATAGCAATAGCCAGATATATGGCCATTGGCATAGAAAACAGTTGCCAAAATAAAAAAAAATAACTTTTATTTTTTTTAGCCGATTTCAGCTGATTAAGCATAGGGCAGCAGTGCGTAAACTGGATCGGGCCAAAAATAAAAAAAAAAAAACTGAAATAAGCATTGTATACAAAATCACTAGTTTGCCATTATACTCAATGGCAGGCAGAAGACAACTTGGCCAGTGAATAGTAGTTGCTAAGGGGGAAGGTTCAGTGTGGGCCTTTTGGGACTTGTAACTATGCATTAGCAGGCAATCCTATGCCAATGTGGAGAATTATACTGAATCCCAGATTTAACCTCAATGCTAGCCAGCATCCAACAGTGTAAGTGCAGGAATACCATGGTGCAAGCCTAAGAGTTAGCTAACATCATGGGGGGGGTGGCAGGCATACTGTAAGCTTATTGGAGCCCTATGGTTCAGGGTTGCCCTTAGCTTTGCAGAGCTAAGCAAGGGTGTGTGTCTGAGGCTGCCTAGCACAAATTACCTACGCGGGTGTGCATACCACGAACCGGATTTTAAATAAAAAAAAGAAAACTAAACCAGGAAATAGCAGCTCTGTGCACATCTGAGCACTGTGTTTGCACAGCATGCCTCTGGGCTTAAACAGGAAGGCAATGGGAAAGGAAAACAGTAGTAGGAAGGTAATCAAGGAGAACTAGCATAGCTGGCAGGTGAAATGTATCAGAATCAGACAATTACACAGGCAGCAGACCAGCCCAGCCCAGCACACCACTATAAACTATGCAAACACCTTACCCTCTTGATTGTCCCACATACTCTACACTACTGGTGTACACAAACGGGGAAGTTTTACCAAACAAAAGCAACAAAATGATAGGGGCTGCAACAGCTATCATACATCAACATGTGGAAGAGGCTGAGGGTGATGCGGATGAGAATGCTGTTGACCGACCCACAGGAGGAGAAGGAGAAGAGTGTACAGACCCAGGGTAACCTACTAGGGGCTACAAGAGCTGGAGATAGTGGAGCACTATAGGGTGGACAGGGACCTCCTACAGCAAATTGTTGAGCTGTGCCGGCCACACCTCACACACAGAACCAACAGAGGGGAACCCATCTCAGTGGATACCAAGGTATGTGTAGGCCTAAGAATACTAGCCACAGGTACCTTCCAAAGGCCAACCAGGGATATCATGGGGATCTCACAGGCATCAGCATCCAGGGTACTCCACCAGTTCCTTGATGCCATGTCAGCACATGCTGGTGAGCACGTATATTTCCCCAACACCTGTGTGGTGTTGGCCAGCAATATACATCTCTTCCACCAAATAGCAGAATACCCTGAGGTAGTGGGTGCTATAGACTGCATGTACATACACATCAAAGCACCACCCGGTGAGCGGGTAGGGTCTACATTAACTGCAAGGGCTTCCCCTCCATCAACTGCCAGGTCATGTGCAATGCCCACAGCATTATAATGAATTTAACTGCTTGCTGCCCTGGAAGCTATCAAGTCTCCCACATCTGGCATCTGACGTAGCTGTACCAGAGATTTGCCAATGGGGGCATCCCTTACAGTCACCTAGTTTTGATGCTGGTTACGCACTGGAGCCATGGCTGATGATACCCATCAGAAATGCACACATACCCGAACAAGAACTCCATAATGTGATTAAATAGTGATGTGAGCCCGTTATGAATTGTGTATTAACTAATTAAAACAATTAATTGTTTAATGAGCATTTTCCCGCCTTTCCAATAAGTATTTAAGTTGAGAAGGCACTTTCATTAAAACATCTGATGAAGCGTGGGTGTCCACGCGAAAGCGCTCATTTTCTGTCTCCAAATAAAAGATTTATCCTTTATAAGCGTTATCAGTGTGCTTCGTTTGGTACTCTACAGCATTGTAGCAATTTTGGATGGTCTTTAGCGTTTGATACTACACTTGTTTCCAGTATAAGAACTCCATAATGAGTTATGGTTCCAGAGCCTGGACACATCCGGTGGAGCCTTGCAGTACTCACCAGCTACATGTACCCAAATTGTCATTGTATGTGCCGAGCTACACAATATGATCCTGCTGAAACAGCTGCAGCAGAAACAGCATGGGGCAGGGCCACACAGCCCCCCCCCACCATTGCCAAGGCCTGCACAGGCACAGAGTGACTCAGAGGAGGAACAACCTGAGCCTGCCCCAGTAGGCAGAAGGAGGCATGCCCAGTATGCCCAGGCCTTGGCAAACAGGCAATGCATAGCACATACACTGACATGGTAGGGTCCCAGGGAATGACACCTCTCTCTGACTCGCACATACAGTAAAAGGGATGCCAAACATAACACTACCTGTGCTTAACCATGTATAGGGAGTGTACTATGTGCATCTGACATAGTCATCCCTCCAGCACCATCCTCAATACTGTCACAGCCACAAGGTAAGCCACTCTTCCTACCAATTGCCAAATGGAGCAGTATGTGTTGTTACGTGTATCTATATATGGATGTAAGCATGCAAGGGAATCGGGGGGCTGAATGGGATGCCAGCAGAGAGTAGACACCTATAGTGGCAGCATTAGATCTATAACAAATACTGGTGTCACCATAGTAGCCAGTACTAGACAAGGTGACAAAACTCACTGCAGGAAATGTGCTGGGCCACATGTGTCTCCATAGGACACACACATGCGAGTCAGGGAGGCTCGCATACCCAACAACAGTCTCAGCCAGCAGGACAGGTGTAGACAAGCACAAACAAAGGCTGTGCTAAGGTCTCTGATTGATGGCTAGGGAGAAACTCCCCCCTAGACCTACACAGACAGACTACAACAGGTCAGGCAGTGGGATGTTAGTTCTGAAGGGTAAGAAGTCAGAAACTAAAATGTAGGTCAATCAAACCTAAGACCTACAGTACACTGATATGCCTCTAGTCAGCATGATAGGTTAGTATACAGATTGAAATGGAGTACCTGAAATACCAGTACAGTCACAGCAAATGTGTACAAGTGTCAGGTCTTGTAGAAATGTAGTAACAGTCTGGTGTGCCCCCCCCAATCCTATGTAGAAATGTAGTAACAATCAGGTGTGCCCCCCACAATCATATGTAGACATGTAGTAACAGTCAGGTGTGCCCCCCACAATCCTATGTAGTAATACAGTAACAGTCAGGTGTGCCCCCCCAATCCTATGTAGAAATGTAGTAACAGTCAGGTGTGCCCCCCAATCCTATGTAGATATGTAGTAACAGTTAGGTGTACCCCCACAATCATATGTAGAAATGTAGTAACAGTCATCCGTGCCCACATAATCTTATGCAGAAATGTAGTAACAGTCAGATGTGCCCCCCAATCTTATGTAGGAATGTAGTAGCAGTCAGGTGTGGCCCCCAATGCTATGTAGAAATGTAGTAACAGTCAGGTGTGCCCCCCAATCCTATGTAGAAATGTAGTAACAGTCAGGTGTGCCCCCAATCCTATGTAGAAATGTAGTAACATGTATGTGTAGGTATAATAACAGTGAAGCACAGATTACCTGAGCTGGCCAAGATAGCAGGATAGATTGTAGCATGTGTGCAAATGCAGGTCTGTGTGTGTTAGGTTGGTGTGTGTTGTATATTATGTGATAGTGGTCAGTATGTATGCATGGTGAGGTTTGTCCTGGTGGCCATTGCAAAGTACTGCTGATGACAGGGCCATGATCTCACAACTGCAGTGCTAAATACAATGCTTCCCAGCAAAACACATTCCAGCAGTAAGCCGTAGTAAATGTTTGGAAGTAATATGTGTCACCATCTGAAAGATGGACATGGCATGAATGTCAGCCCAGATATACAAGCAGTACACAGGGGGAAGTACCCCAGACAGACAGTGTAATATGTAACTGTCAAATGGACATACCCTTTGAATTGTACATACAGGTTTGCAGCACATTATTTGGGCTTGTAGTAGGGAATACCAATGTTGTCTGTCCAAACTCTGGCAGACCACAAAGGTCATAGGAATGAAGTATTGAGAAACAGCTGATGTCCCTGCACAGGCCCACATAGGTGGAATGCCCCATGCATATCTGTGAGTCAGCTGCAAGTAGTGCCCATAGCACACATGCACCCAGCTCATCCCACCACCACCCACAAGTACCTCTCCAGACTTATACTTGCGGTTGGGAATGAGTACAATATGACCCTCGCCTGTGTATGGCAATAGTGAAAGAATGCAGCATGCAGAGCAGGTGTCCCATGCAGGTGTGTCCCTAGCTGTAAGCAGCACCCTGCCAGCATCTATACCACTGGATCAATACTGACAGAAAGTATTGGAATGAACATCTTGCACACCTACCCTGTCACCCCAGGGGAATATAGTGTATTGCAGTCTGGGACTGTAGGAGTGACAGAATGCAATGCCCAGCTACAGCTGGCCTGCATCACTACCAAGTGGCCTACAGTCCTCTGCCAAAGGCCTGTGTCTCACCCATGCTGCCAATGTATTTTAAGTCATGGACTCCCAAATAACAACATAACACAGTCCACAGAACCCAAATGCAAGGCCATGTGGACAAATCACAGTAACATGTCCACCATGTTCTACTGCATGAACTGTGGACCAACACCAAATTACTGCTGGGATGAGGTGATAACTATAGGGAACATATCAGAAAACTGCATAATGTATGGAAGAGGATGGAATAATGAGGGGGTAGTGAAGTCCGAAACTCAGCCGTGTGAACATACTATCCCTGGCTGCAAACACAAGAATGTGTGGCTACAAACCTGCTCCTAAACCACAATGTGAAGGGTAATGTCCAGAATTATGACCCCTGCCTCTGGGTAACCTGGGTGAATCTGTACAGCTGTGAGGTATGGCCACAGCAGGATAAAGCCATACTGTCACGTCGATGGATGTACAAGTATGGGATCCTCTGCCACCAGTGTACCAAGGGGCTGAACCATTTACACAGACCCAGCAGCAAGTGTCTGCAGCTTCTCCTCTAGAATGGCATGATTGTGCAAGAATGTGTAGGCTGCCACCACAATACTGGACACAGCTGCATTCATCCTGTGTTCCTCAGGACATCACTGCAAGCAAATATGTATACCTGACAGTACTTGACATAAAACATCACAGTGTATAACAGTACATATGTCTGAATATCTCTAACACCAGGACCATGTAGCAGAAGCAGCACAGACACAATTACCTACAGTAACCCACTATCCTTTGCTCATTTTGACCCCATATTGTCAACCAATTTACAGATATCCTGCAGAAACAGTTTGCTAGCTGTAGGTGCAGAATAGAAATTTCTGCACTGGAGCACAATCTACCTGGAATGAAGTCACACATTCAATACAGAAGGTCATACTGGGCATGCTCCCACACTTAGAGAAATGATGGCCATGTCAGACAACAAAATACTAAAAGGTCATACCGGGCATGCTCACACACTTAAGAAATGAACCCTATGTCTGACAACAACACTGGACCATACATATCTGACAGTCACAGATGTTACTGCATACACTCCTCAGTACACACCAGTCATACTTTGCACACTCATTGGATAGGAATACACACATATATCCAAAGACAACACACTATAATAGGCCAAATATATGCATACATAGATGTGCGGAAGAGAGTGACAGTGACAAAGAGCCTTCGTTCATGAGGCCTGTCCCACCCAGCACACATCCAATAGGCTAAAACCACATGATGTGCAAATGTCAATCACCGTAGACATTTGCCTCTGGTATCCCTCAGCACTATAGTGTCTGTGGTGCTTTTGCTAACTGTGTAACATGACTGTACAAGTCAGTAGTCGTCTAGCAGTTGTATACACGTACCTGTGGAATATAAACCTGTGTGTGCCTGAGTGTTGTGTGTCTGCCTCTAGATGAATGGGTTATGGCTCATGCACACACACACACACTGCACTCCCCATTGCCCTAATATGGCAAGCCTGCTGATGTCTTCACCTTGAAATACACCTTTGGGGAAACTATAGCCCAGTAATCTCTGTGATGCATCCTATAACTCTGTAATACTGTAGTGTGATGTACTAGTTGGGTAGGAGTTCTAATCCCAGACGTGGCAACTGTGTGTGTGTGTGTGTGTGTGTGTGTGTGTGTGTGTGTGTGTGTGTGTGTGCGTGTTTGTGTGTGTGTTTGCCTGTGTAGGGATCAATTCTTTTTAGGCCCGTTACACTCACTACAATTTCAAATGCCCTACTTTGGCATGCCTGCTGATGCCATTCACTTTGAAATACGCCTTTGGGGAAAGAATAGCCCAGTAATCTCTGTGTCACATTCTATAACTTTGTAATGCTGTAGTGTGATATGCTAATTAGGTAGGAATTATGTTCCCAGACATGACAAATGTGGATGTTTGTCTGTGAAGGAAGCAATGCTTTTGAGGCCATTCACAGTCACTACAGCCTCCACTGCCCTCCTTTGGCAAGCCTGCTGATGTCATTCCCTTTGAAATACACCTTTGGGGAAAGAATGAGCAAGTAATCTCCATGGTGTATCCTTTAACTGTGTAATGCTGCAGTGTGATAAACTAGTTAGGTAGGAGTTCTATTCTCAGCCATGGAAAGTGTGGATGTTTGTGTGTGTGTTTGTCTGTGTAGGAGCAATGCTTTTGAAGCCATTCACAGTCACTACAGCCTCCATTGCTCTTCTTTGGCATGCCTGCTGATGTCATTCACTTTGAAATACACCTTTGGGGAAGAAGTGAACCAGTAATTTATGTGGTGCATCATACAACTTCATAATGCTATAGTGTGATTTACTTGTTAGATAGGAGTTCAATTCCCACACATGGCTAGTGTGGATGTTTGTGTATGTGTGTTTGTCTTTATAGGGAGAAATGCTTTTGAGGCCATTCACAGTCACTAAAGCCTCCAATGCCCTTCTTTGGCAAGCCTGCTGATGTCATTCACTTTGAAATACACCTTTGGGGAAGAGGTAGTCCAATAATCTTTGTGGTGTGTCCTATAACTGTTTGATGCTGTAATGTGACAAACTAGTTAAGTAGGTGTTTTAGTCCCAGACATGGCAAGTAAGTGTGGGTGTTTGTTTGTCTGTGTAGGAGCAATGCACTTTGAAATGCACCTTTGGGGAAGATGTAGTCTGATAATCTCTGTGGCGTATCCTATAACTGCATAATGCTGTAATGTGATATAGTAGTTAGGTAGGAGTTCTATTCCCAGACATAGTAACTGTGAAACTCCGTGTGTATAGGGATCACTTCTTTTGGCCATTCACAGTAACTACCCACACCTATAAATGGAGAACATTGATAACTGTGCAGTAACATAGACCTGATCCAAGCCTTCAGAGAGCACCCCTGCAATACCAGGTACAGCTCTCATCACACTTCTTGGCCACCAAACCAGGAACAAAACAATAAAGGTGGAGGAGTGTCCATATTCACCAAGGATATTCACACCACCAGGCTACTTGCCCAATAGAATGTTTCTGAAATACCTCTGGTGAAACTAACAGTAGGTTAGACTACATTCCAAATTGTATATCTTGCTACAGATCCCCCACCATGCCCCATGATACCCACTACAGCTTTTGAAACATACTATGAAATATTATGATACAAGCAAGCACCCTAATACTGGGTGACTTACACTACCCTGCCATTAACTGGAAAAACTACTTGTGTGCCAACACGTGTGCCCAACAGTTCTTGGAAGTCATAATTCCCAATGACCTGGATCAAGTAACCCATAGTCCCACCAGGGGATGAAATATCCTACACCTGGTCATTACCAACATAGGAAATCAATGCTCCACACCTATGGTCACACCATCGGTGGTCAGGTATGCCCATGAGCTAATCACCCTTAACATCAACATCCCTCCCCTACACCCCAGTAAGAAAACCTCCATAACACACATCTTCAAAGCCAATGTCATGCTACACATATCAGACATGACTAACATCATGACATCCATGCAGATGGGAACTGAAAGGACAACTGCGGAATCATGCATGAAGGCACTGTACATACACATCCACTCATGCATGAATCGTGCCATCCAATATTGACCCAAGACGCTCCCCACCAAGAAAAGGAAGCCAATGTAGTGGCTCCCTGCCATAAACATATTGTACAGCAAAAGGAGGAAACTGTTGCAGAAATGGGGGAATTTCTAGGATGTAAAATACTCCCTTACCAGCTACAGTAAGAGGCAGATATCCCTCAAGACATCCACCAAAGCTAGTTATGAACATAATATAGCCAAAGATGCCAAAGACAACTGCAAGCCATTCCATAGCTATGTGAGGAATCTAAATGGCAATGCTCATAACTGCTGTGAGCTACAACAGGATGATATTAAATCTACTGCCTATATCCTGGCAGATTGACTCAGTGCCAACTGCAACCCCCTCCCAAGCCCCAAAGGGCTCATCCCAACATGGATAGATTGCCATATTCTGGTAATAATGGCCACATAGGTAAAAACCACACTCTACAGAGCTATGACAACAGCAGCCATGGGACCAGTCAACATCCCAGGCTGTGTACTACATGAGCTACAAACTGAACTGCCACCTCACCTACGTGCCATGTCTAATTATAGCCACACCTCATGCCCACTGTGTGGCACACAGCTACAGTTATCCCTGTCCACAAGGAGGGATCCACCTTGCATCCTGGGAACTACAGCCCCAGCAGTATGACATGCCTGATCTGCAAGGCCATGGAATGTATTATCATGGAAATTAAAACAAAGGCATTGGCAACCTGCAAACACTGGACCCTAACCAGGTTGGGTTTGTGAAAAGCTGATCATGTCACCTCAACCTGAATGACAACTGTGAATCCATCTCCAGAGCCATGGACAAGGGTAAGGTGGTTCACACAGCCTATCTGGACCTCGCCAAGCCCTTCAATACCATCCCCCAGTCTGGAATCATGGATAAATGTATCAAGTTGGCCATTAATCCCAATGTCACCTGATGGGCTGCCAACTGCTGTACTAACACAACCCACACTGTAAATGTAGGTGACACCAACCCAAGCCCCAGACAAGTGACAGTTGGAGTACCTTAGGATTTAGTCCAGGCACCGTCCTTGTTTGGCATCTACTGCTCTGAAGTACAGTCCAACAGCAAGGGACACTGGCAAACAAAGGTCATAGATGACTGCACACTGGGAGCCAAGAAAATCCTCACATGATGTGGATATTCTACAGAAGGGCCTTACAGAAAGACATGCTTGGTGCCTGAGCCATGGCCTCAAGATCAATGCCAAGAAATATATAGTTATCCCCATTGGGAAGGGACATGTACCTGTGAAGTACCACATAGGTGGCAGTACACTGAATACCTAAAGTGTGATAACAGACTTAGGGACACAGGTGGAAAGTGGTCTCACCTTTGAGAACCACATTGCCACAATAGTCAGGAAAACCACCTATGTGTCACACCTCCCACTAAGGGCTTTACATCCAGGAAAAGGAGGTCATTGTCCCACTATAGGCATCTCTCAGTAGACCCAGTACAGACTACAATGGCCCATTACATATGTACCTCACAAGACATCTGCAACAAGTAGAGAGGCTGCAGACAAACCTCAAGAAATTACCACAGGCATAAACCAGATGCCCTATGCTGACCATCTGAAAATCATCTAGTTATACTCTGTCACGTATTGTGTTCAGGCGATCTCTGCTTAACATACCATTCCTTGTCAAACCCACAGCTGTTGGAAATGCTACACTTAGAGAATTCCAAACCCTCACAGCCACATGCTCCAGGGATCCAAATCCTGTCATCACAATGAACAATACATGCAGGAGGGATGTGTTCCTGACCCAGAGACTCCCCAAACTCTGGAAAAGACTGCACATACATGTCAAGCAGAGTGCCTCTTTGGTCCTCTTCAAAAAGAACCTGGACAATTGGATGGGAGATAGGACATTTACCCCGGGGATCATGTCAGCTGCGCTGCTAGACAGGGTGCAGGGAAGTAAATATTGTGGGAAGTCATAGCAAGAGAATTGTCATGTGTAGGCATGTACAGACCCAAGGGCCAATAGCCTAGTATCAATGTATGAACCTATGAACTACACTTCCCATTGCCAAACCTTGGCAAGGTTGTTGATGTCATTCACTTTGAAATACACCTTTGGGGAAAGATTAGCCCAGTAATCTCCATGGCAGCGTCCTATAACTGTGTAATGCTGTAGTGTGATATACTAGTTAGGTAGGAGTTCTATTCCCAGACATGGCAAGTGTGGATGTTTGTTTGTTTGTGTAGGGCGCAATGCTTTTGAGGCCATTCACAATAATTGCCCTTCTTTGGAAAGCCTGCTGATGTCATTCACTTTGAAATAAACCTTTGGGGAAAAAGTAGTGCAGTCACATGCTATAACTGTGCAGTGCTGTAGTGTGATGTACTAGCTAGGTAGGAGTTCCAATCCCAGACATGGCACCTGTAAGAATTGGTGTGTGTGTGTGTGTGTGTGTGCGTGTGTGTGCGTGTGTGTGCATGCGTGTGCGTGTGTGTGTGTGTGCATGTGTGTGTGTGTGTGTGTGTGTGTGTGTGTGTGTGTGTGTGTGTGTGTGTGTGTGTGTGTGTGTGTGTGTGTGTGTGTGTGTGAACAACTGGACTCATTGTGGAGTGGGTTTTGCAAATTTCTTATATGGTAGGCCTATTATATGTCAAAATGTCCACCTTACAAGGATGAAAGATGTCAAACAGCAGAGAGGCTGGGGTTGGCAATGCATACCCCTACATGTGACATCAAGGCCTGGCGAAAAATTTAGGCAACCCTTGTATTACCCAGAGAAAACTCTCAACCCATGTCTCATACACAAACACACTCGGCTAAGCAACAACCACTATGTTGGTAGTTCCCTGCATATTGCCCACAGATAGTAGCCATGGTGTCATTGCTGCAGACTACAGAGGGCATGGCATCCTGTCCCATCACTACAATAGGCACATAATTGCATACAGTGCTCCTTCACAATGTTTCCCAATAGACACCTGCAACAACTGTAGTGCCAGAAAATGTAACTCACAAAAGACATACCATGCCTTATACACATGCCCTGTATGGACAGATGCCACTGACACCAGGGAATACCTGTATCATGCTGTCAATGTAGGTGCAGGGTCAACCTGGTGTCCATTGCCAGTTCCCATCACATGAGGCCAGGAATGGCACATCTGATGATAACAATCTGTGTGCACAACATGCCCCAAACACCCTAGGTACACATCCACATGTCACAGAACATGCATGTGGGATGTGTGCACATCCCAGACACCACCCATGTCATGGACTATAGAACACATACATGAGAACTATGTAGACAGACTGCATTCCCTGTTAAATTAGTATGTACACACAAACCATGTAACACTGCTGCTATACAATGCATATAACAACACTACTTACACTCTGTCTGTAGTTCTGGAAACTTATACAAATATGTAGCTGGCCAGAGTCTGCAAGTCCTCTTGTAAGAGGTATTGCTACCTGCTGTCTGTAACACTGCTGCCCACACACAGGAAGGATGCCCACTATACATGAAAGGTAAAGGGACCACACCCACATGGTGTAGGGATTTATAGTAGTGGGTTGCCATGACAGTGGTAATTAGAAGTACTACACAGCATACTTTATGCAAGTAGCAAGTGGTGGATGCTGATTGGTGCAGAGGCCATCACCTGATCGTGTGCATCCCCTACAAAATCCATGCTGCAATCTATTCAAAGCAGCTCAATCCATTTACTGGAGAGAGAACGAGAGAGAGAGAGAGAGAGAGAGAGAGAGAGTGAAATAAAGAAAGAAAGCTAAAGGCCAAGCCAAAGGCAAAGGAAAAAAACACAAAAAATGCAAGCAAACTATCCAGAACAGACATCATTCCCACAACAGTTATGCTCACAATGAATGAAAAGGTCCAACACCCACATGATGTTTGTATGTATTTCAAAGTCTAAACAGCTATATGACATGGCATATGCAACTGTAATAGTACACAAATAAAACTTTCTTATGTATGCAAACCTGTGTGCGGTGTTATATCCTTTGAGCTCTCTGTGGGTATATGTTTCAGGCAGCAATTGTCTTTTGTATGGGTGACTCATACACTGTCCATTTGGTAATGTGGCAACTGTAGGAATACTGGCTGTTCAGTATGGTGTGCACCCTCTAAATATGTATATTCCTATACATATCTCTGTGTGTATATGTGTAGTTAGAAAAAAAAAAAAAAACAATATATATATATATATATATATATATATATATATATATATATATATGGATCTACCTGACTACATGAAACATCAAAAGAGCGACTTCACCGACACCACATAATCGACAGTTCACAAACACGACACCTCATACACTCGACACATCATAACAACAAACAAAACAAATCCCCTATCCAAAACCCACACACACAATACAAGCACACCAAAATCCTTACAAACCAACACTAACCCATACATACACAACTATCTACAACCCTAACCAAACCCTTACCCTAAGGTCCGTCACTATCGCACACTCACCTAACCCGCTCCCTAACCTTAACTCACTTAACCCACCCCTAACCCAAAACTATCACTACTGCACCCTTACCTAACCCGGCGCCCTAACCTAACTCACTTATCCCACCTATCCCTACAGACCGCCAACATCGACACTTACCTTACTCTCACTTACCTAACCGGCCTAACCCTAACTCACTTATCCCACCCCTATCCCTACACACCGTCAACATCGCACACTTACCTTACTGCACCCTAACGTCCATCACTACCGCATACTTACACATCCTTTCCCCATCTCAGTGTTCTCAGCGTGGTGTCTTCCTCCGTCGGTCTTCTGCCTTGTCGATCTTCTGGCGTCAGTGAAGTCATTTTGCTCTTCTGAAGTTTCGTAGTCAGGTAGATCCATATATATATATATATATATATATATATATATATATATATATATATATATATATATATATATATGTGTGTGTGTGTGTGTGTGTGTGTGTGTGTGTGTGTATATATATATATATATATATATATATATATATATATATATATATATATATATATATATGTGTGTGTGTGTGTGTGTGTGTATATAGCTTTGGAATGTTTATTGCTTCCACATTATACATTCCCTATGGTAGCCAGAGTGTACTGCATGATATGTTATTGACACCATCCTGACATCATACAGGTGGGATGGATCATTGTTAACATCTTGTCCCCATGTTGTGTCGGGTCCTGGGTATGGGATTGCAGGGTAGATCTGTTTTGCTGTGGGGGAGGGGGTGATATCAATACTTACAAGACATATTTAGCTTGGGCACCCTCACCCCCATTAACAGTGCCTTTGGTCATATATGTATTTGTTATATTTGCTATGGTCTCTTTTATATCTATAGATATATATCTGTATATACACATACATATATATATATATATATATATATATATATATATATATATATATACGGGTACATTTCAATCGACCAACAAGTCGGAAGACCGACATTCACTCCACCGACACATTAAAACATCGACAGCGCAAACACGGACATTTCACAGGTAAGACTTTTAAATTCGCTAATCATGCCTACCACACATGCATAACACTGCCACACTTCCTAAACCATGGTAGGTTTGATTAGCGAATTTAAAAGTCTTACCTGTGAAATGTCCTGTTTATTTGTCGATGTTTTAATGTGTCGATGAAATGAAATATATATATATATATATATATATATATATATATATATATATATACACACACACACACACACACACACACACACACACACACACACACACACACACACACACACACACACACATACATCTACATGTATAAATACATTTCCTGTACTGTTGAATGACTGTGCTGGATGGTATGTTTGTGAAAACATGAGGGTTATGTATATCGGACATGGCTTAGTGATAAATCAATTTGGCTTTGGTGTGCAGGGTCCTGGGTTTGCGCCTTGTAGAGGCTGATTATTTTGTTGCTGGGCAGAACAAGGGCCATTGGATACAGAGTGATCAAGGCACTTTTAAGCAGTTGTAAGTGGGTTTGCATGGGTTTGCACGGAGGTAAGCTCTGCTAACTTCCGGTTACAGTTTCTTATACTGATTTAGCTTCTCAATTGCTTAACCTGTGTAGGCATTGCTTACCCCCACACAAACAGGGTTAATCCCACTTACTGCTGCTTAAAAGGGCTTACTCCTGCTTACCCCCATGCTAATTTCTTTAAAAGAAATGAAAAAAGGTTGATAGGAAAGTGGTGAAAAAGGGGCACAAAGAGGGAAAGACAGTAGGGAAAATAGCTAGGGATGTGTAGGGAATGTCCATAACTGCCCATTTCATTTGCAGCAACAGCTGTGCATATACACTGATTTGGAGGTAGATTTGGACATTCATACCCTGTGAGAGGGGTGAAGACAACAATAATATGTTGTGAAACCAATTCGACCAGATTACATGTGTCCAGTGGACACATGCGAAATGGACAGCTATGTATGGAGCAAGATTATTTTTTGGGAACAGATTGCCCTTTTCTTTTTTCAGATGAGAGTAGGATGTTGGGAAGGGATAGTATGTATATTTGGGGAGGCAGGTTGGGTAGGATAACAGACAAGACAGACAAGACTTCAGACAGCGGTGGTATATGACACGTGGGGGTAAACACCTTGATGGGGAGGGGTGTTTGGAAATCGGAATCCCATGAGCCCCCTAATAGATACAATGGGACTGAGGTCCCAACCCATGGGTAGTCACCACTGCACCTTCACAGCCTCAAAGGTGGCTGTGCTGGGAGCTGAGTAGGAGGGCCAGACCAACCCTCTATTTGCGGCATGTGGCCCTCAAGCTGGAGTAGCAGATCTCCAAACTCCCTGCAGAGCTCGCTGTGTATCACGCCCTGGACCTGGCAACAGCTGACAGTGTCCTGTTCGCGCCCGCTCCCAGCAGGGCGAGCTCCATCCCCTGAGGCAGTTCCACCTGAAGGTGGTGCAGGACCAGTGGACGAGGAGGTCCCGGGGTTGGCCCCAGACATGCTGGTGCCCGGTGCCATGGCCAGATGAGGTGGGACAGGTGGTTCCGCTGGGACTGGCCTTCCTAAACGTGGTATGGTGTTTCAATTTTACAACATATGTGGGTTAGTAATAGTCAACACATTCCAGGATTAGGTATAACAGCATGCATAGATATTCCCATTAACCCAAAACACCAGATATGGAACAGTTGCATAGCAAACAGAACACATGCATATATGGAACCACAGTGCCATTACCACAGCATGCAGGTACATTGATGGCAGCATACCACCAATATGGGAGTATTTCAACATGGCACATGCATAGAGACAAATTTAAATATTTATCAAACAATAGGACATATGTCCCAACAGTAGATTTCATGGAGCACATACCAATTGAGTTGTGTATTTAGTTTATTGTTGCAGATATGGTTGGGAGAAGAGAAAGATGTCAATTAACCACTAGCATATTCCTGTAGTTCTCATTACTTTCCTAGTTAGTGCTGTGATCTCTACCTTACAGGTATCAGTACACTACCCTATAGCCTTAGGTTGGACAGTGGTATGGATGCAGACAACAATATACATAAACAGAGTTTTACCTGCAGTATACACCTCTTACCTGGTATACCTGTGGAGGTATTGTTTGTTAACACTACCTAACTGTTTCTACACATATTCCCAGATTCCAGGTTGCTGTTATGCACATACCTGTCCATCTCTTATTGCACACACTCTGGCCATGTCTTGACCACATGCAGGTGAACCGGGACATATTTTGACTATTTCCCTCTTAAACCTTTGGTGAGTTGTACAATGGCAGGTTTGTTTTCATTGACATTTTCCAAATATGTACAGGCCTGACAGTCAGTTATATGAC
This sequence comes from Protopterus annectens, assembly GCF_019279795.1. NCBI lineage: Eukaryota > Metazoa > Chordata > Ceratodontiformes > Protopteridae > Protopterus > Protopterus annectens. Next base: position 501,734,161 of record NC_056740.1, on the reverse strand, counting down.
ATGAAATGCTGCCTACATGTCAGAGATTAGCATGCTGATATGCCAGGGGGACAGAGTAACAGCCAGCAGATATGGGCTGATTAACTGGACATTCTGGACAATTCTGTACACTTGTGGGGTATGATTCTGTGTAAAGCTTACTACCACTCCCAGGATTTGAGCCATGGCTGTGTCTGCTAAAATAAAACAATGTCCATCACAGTTGAGTGTGCTATATAGATGTTGCTGTGTATCTCTTCTCTGATTTCTGTCTATAAGTCTCCTGTGGTTTTACAATCTGACCTTGTAATTAGAACACTCTTATACAGGATTTCCTAGACTGTTTATTATGTAGCAGAGTGTGGGTGACAGTGATGAGTAATACCTTATTATTCTGAGCAACTGCAATACTAACAATGCCATACAATACCAGAGTAAACAGTACCAGTACAGGATATCAATCTTTTATTTCTAGGCACAGTTTTTGTATCTAACAGACTTGTGGGGGCAATGTTTGTTAGCACTACCTGAATGTTGCCACACATATTACCAGATTCCACATTAGTATTATACACATATATCTCACTCTGTTACTGCACACACTCTGGTCACAGCTTCACAACATGGGGTGGAAATGGGACATACTTGGGTTATTACAAGCATAACATTTTGGGGAGTTGTTAGAGTGACAGGTTTGTTCTTATAGATGTCTGACAATCAGTTCTATTTCTTATTTGCTTTCTAAACATCTGGGATCATCCCACTGATTTGTCAGGGGGACAGGGTGACAGGCAGTGGATATGGGCCAATTAACTGGACATTCTGGACATATCTGTACAGTTGTGGGGTATGATTCTGCATGCAGCCTACTACCACTCCCAGGATTCAAACCATAACTGTGTGTGCTAAGAACACAACAGTTCACGTCTCAGTTGAGTTTGCTATTTGGATTGTGTTGTCTATGTTTTCACTGTTTTCTGTCTATGTTTCTCTCAGTTGTACTTTATGACCTCTTGTGATTACAACAGTCATATACAGACATTCCTACACATTTTATTTATGTAGCATAGTGTGGGTAACAGTGCTTAATACAACAGTACTATTAAGATATTGCAACTCTACATTACCATATGATACCAGAGTAAACACATGCAGTCCAACAGTTAGACCTTTATTGTCAGGCTATTCTGCTTTTATTTACATACAACCTATATGAGACTCTTCCTGCCATATTCTCTGGTGTATACAGTACATGTCCTAAGCAATACAGGTTTTATACAGGTGGTTAACTTTCTACTACTTTTAGATTTATTTCCTATGACAGTACATGCAAGAGTATTACTAACCTGCCTTGCGTCGCAACCACTCCAATCTACAGGCATGGGCTTCCTGGTTCACAGCCCGCTCATCAGCCACTGTGAAAGACATAAGAGGAATATTTAGCCATACCTATCCATAATATACATGAGCTTGCAATTATTAAACAGGTAGTGGACTGATACTTACACACAGCTGGGACATCCCTTGTCCTCCTAGCCTCTTGGATCCACTGATCCAAGAGATCCCACTTTCTCCGCTTCAGGTCAGCATAGTGATGCCTGACCTGCTCACCAGTTTGAGGTATACCAGTGGCACTGGTGAGATCATGGGAAAGATGGTCCCAGACTTCCGCTTTGCATTGGGAACCCTGATACTTGCCCTGCAGAAGTCTCTGGTCATGGTCTTTAACAAGGAGTCCTGCCATGACTCTGAAGTCCTGGATGCCCCAGAGCTGTGCCAGAAAGTGCACACCCTCTCCCACACCATTCATAGTGCCTACAGGAGGAAGCTGCATCCAGTTATGAGATGTATTCTCATCTGTTGGGTTTAAATAGGGCCAATTTCCCACACTTTGCTGTGATTGGACAGTTTTGAAAATGCTAAGCTATGGGCAAACCTGCTTACCTGAGGTTGGCGTTGCTTAAAGGGATATACCAATGGGCAAACTGATTTAGCTGGCCTACACATTGCTTATACCTACTAAGCTGGGCTGTGCAATGTTTAGTGTTGCTTAATTTTTAATTTGCATACTATTTGTTGTTTGGCATTGATTTATTATTCATTATATGTTATATATATGTTTGGTATCCATGATTCATGTGTACGTACACTCTATAGGCTCCTTGTGTTTATTAGGGGATTTCAACACTTTATTACAATGACACCTCACATCGGGGATTAATGCGGTACTCCAGTTCACATATTTATGTGATGTAGTAGGTTATACAATATAAAACTGTATATAGATTGCTTTCACATGTTAAGTTTGATTTTCCTATAGTGAGGCTCTGTTTGGTGATTCCTTAATCTTATGTACTGCTGTGATGGTTTAGTGGTTAACACTGTGACTATGTTGTACAGGGTCCTGAGTTCAAGACCTGCAAAGGCTGTTTATTTTGTTTCTGTGATTAAGGCACTTTTAAGCAATTATAAGCAAGTTTGCATGGGTTTGCGTGACGGTAAGGAGGTTAATGTCTGGTTAAATATGCTTACAGAGAGTTAGCTTCAACATTGCTTAATATGTGTGCACATTGCTTACCCCTGTGCAAATGGGCTTAAACCCACTTACTACTGCTTAAATATGCTTACTTTTGCTTACTAGTGCTTACTCCCACTTACCCCCGCACTAATTTAGACAGTAAAGTAAAATGGTTCTTGGGAAGGTGGTGGATTTGGACACTCTATGGATTAATCATTCATTACACATTGTACCTTCCGTTTGTATCCCTGATTCATGTGCACATATACTGTATGGGGCATTTGTGTTAATCTGTGGATTTTACAACATTATGACAATGACACCTCACATCTGCATTTAATGCAGTACTCCTGTTCAGAAATATATGTTATTTAGTAGGTTATGCACCAAAAATATTGTTCATAAAGTGATTTGACATGAAAAATGGAATGTACTGGAGTGAGACCCAACCCGAGAATGACTGCTCATAAGGTGAATGCCCTGCCCACTACACAATTGCAGTACTGCTTCATTTGCATATATCTTGATATTTATTCTCTTGTGCCATTTAAGCTGCAATAAACATAGCCAAGCAAAGGGCAAACCCGAGCAACTATGGTTACATTTTATCAGTTTGATAAAAAGTAATTAGCTTGTTTATATTTTATATTTTAACTATTGCTCTTATAAACTTGGGGGGATGTTGCTGGGGGTATGCGAATACCTACGAGTGGTCTCGCTCATTCTTATTACTAACCTGCTGTTCTTGCTTTCAGGGTTGTGTATATTCTGAGAGCTCTGCTCTAAGACATGCCCCCCTGCACTCGTACATGCTCTGTTTCCATTTAGGAGCTCAGGCCACATGCCTTCATTAATATGTCTGGCGCGCTGCCATGCTGCTCCTAAACAGCTACTTCCTGCTTAGTCCTGCATGGAAGAATAGTGAATCCGGGGGAAGGTGTCTACAAATTTAACAGTAAAGTAGAATATTAGTATAACAAGAGAACTTAAATGTGCAAAAAGAAAGACAAAACAATGCAAGAGCAAATTATAAGAAATGGACTACAGCAAAATATGCATAAGAGTAAGAAGGAAAAAAAAATAAGGGAGAACAGAAAGTATAAAACATTCAAAAATGAGTAAAGGAAGAAAGTAAAAAAGAAACTACCATTATTGAATTAGATGAAGTACTTAGGAATGTAAATGTTGATTCCGTATCAGTTCCAGATTGTATATAGTCTGAAATGTACAATAAATTAAGCAAATGACAAATAGAATGTTTTGTAAATGTGTTGAATTAATGGTTACAAGAGTTTGTTTTATTAAAAGTTATGAAGTGGAATATTAAAAGTTATATGGAAGAAAGATGAAAAAAATAAAAAAAATGTAGACCTATCACATTAAATAATGCATATTATTGTTTATATGAGAATAATATAGAAAAGAGTAGAAAGAAAGATGAAGGGCATTATGGAAGAAAGTGTATGTGGTAAAACATTGAAGGAATACCAGGAATTATTATTTGTAATTCAAGAAATTGCAGATGATATTATAGGGGAAAATGTGAAACTTATGACATGTGATATTAGTAAAGCATTTGATACAGTAGGCTGATGCTTTGTGGGATGTTATGGAAAAGTATGGAATAGATAACAGAATTAGAAGAGTGTATATGTCAGCATATCAGAATAATAGAGTAAGGTTGTCAGTGAAAGGCTGGCTGAGTAAAGAAATATGCATAAATTGTGGTATAAGACAAGGATGTCCCATGAGTGGGATATTGTTTGCATTAGGAATGAATGCGATAGTGAGTGAAGCAGTTTATAAAATGAAAGATGCTATATATGTGATGCTAAGGGAAGTGCTTTTTGAAATAAGAAGATGGTACAGTTGTGGTTGCTAAGAACAAATATGTATGAGGGAAGTGTTAGTTTGTCTAAATGGATGTATAAATGAAATGGGAATGACCTTGAATAAACATAAAAATAAGGTTTGGATAATGTGAAAATTGAAGAAGTGTATTTTTCAATGAAATGAAATATATCTTTGTTAGGGATAAAATTTTGAAAAATTATGGAGTTATGAAGCAATGGGAGGGTCTGATAAAATGAAAGACTATCCCTGGGATTCAGCAAGCGGCTGTGAAGGAATAAGTTATTCCTGCATGGCAGGGACTGCTCCTGAACAGCATGGCAGCACGCCTTCCATATTCACGGAGGCATGCTGCCTGTGCTCTTAAACTAACACAGAGCCATGTATGAGTGCAGGGGATGTGTCTTAGAGCTGAGCTCTCACAAAACACATCCCCATGCACTCCGGAATTTCCTTTCAGCAATTAAAATGAGCAAGAATGCTCGTAACACCACCAACATGTCAGGATTACATACCTCTTAACTGTACAGATTTTCGCAGAATGTCCAGAGTTTTGTCACATATTTCTGGTGTGTTCCCCCTAAAATCTGGACCTTCCTGGAAAATAGCTGAGGATTGAAGACATTAAATAAAACGACAAACATTTGAGTTTAAAAGACTCCATATCCTTCAGAAAATCCATACTAATGCAAGACTGTAAGAGCAATATTTAAAATCTGTCCCTCTATTTGCCCCCCCATTATTGTAGGCTTTGTCCAGAGTTTTTGCTCCAAGAGGTTGAGAGGTATGCCCACCATGAAGCATAAAGCTGACAAAAGAATAGGTTTAGTATTAGCAGGGATATTCTGAAGGGTATAGATAAAATAACACAACAAAACTTTTTTTTTATAAATGCGATAATGTTTAAGCATAGCTGCGCGGGTGTGCCCTTTGCTTAGCTATGCTTAGTCCAGCTTAAACAGCACAAAAAGTTAAATAGCAAGAGACGTCAAACATAAGCAGTATTGCAATAGTGTAGTGATTAGCGTGTACACTTTGTAAGCAGCTATTCCGGGTTTGATCTCCACTATAACCAATATGCATCTTAAATGTGACAGCAGTGCATAAACAATTTTTTTATTACCTACTAAATAATATATATTTGTTAAGCAGCATACTGCATTGGGTCCAGATGTGAGGTGTCAGTGTAATAAAGTGGTGAAATCCCCATGTAAACACAAGTGCCCTATACAGTATAGTCACACATCAATAAATGTAATGAAAGCACATTGGGGGATGCCAGGAGCAGTAAACAAATTCATAATATGTAATGAATGATGAATCAATGCCATATAACAAATAGTCTATAAAATTAAAAATAAGCAATGCTAAGCATTGCACAGTTCTGCTTACCAGGTGTAAGCATTTTGTAATTATGACTGCTAAGCAATGAATAGCATAGCTAAGTGAATTTGCCCATTGGTAAGCAGTGCTGAATCTGTCCCTTTAAGCAATGCCAACCTTAGCTAAGCATGTTTGCCCATAGCTTAGCTTAGCTCAGCACATTCAAAACCGTCCAATCATGGCAAAGGGTGGGAAATTTGCAGTATTTAAACCCCATAGGCGGGAATACAGCTCATAACTGGTTGCAGCTTCCCACTTTAGGCAGCATGGCTGGAGTTGGAGAGGGAGTGTATTTCCGGGCTCAGTGCTGGGGCATCTAGTGCTGTGCCCAGAAGCGCACTCCCAGGCACAGTGCTGGGGCATCCAGGAGTCCAAGGTCATGGTTGGACTACTGGTAAAAAAACATAATGAGAGACTGCTGCAGGGTCAGTACCAGGGCTCCAAATATAAAGCAAAAGCCTGGGACCATCTCTCCTGTGACATCACCAGTGCCACTGGTATCTCTCAGACTGGTGAGCAGGTCAGGCACCACTATGATGACTTGAAACGGAGGAAGGGGGAACTCTTGGATCAGTGGATCCAAGAATCTAGGCAGAGGGGTGATGTCCAAGCAGTGTGTAAGTACTCATACCAATAGCTGTTTAATAATGTCCAGCCTGTATATATGATGGATAGGTATGGCTAAATATTTCTCTATTTCTCTTACAGCTGCAGCTGAGCAGGCTGTGAATCAGGAAGCCCATGTGAATAGGCTGCAAAGGCTGCATTGCAAGGCTGGTGAGTAACCATTCTGCTTCTAGTAGTCATACCAAATAAATATAAAAGTAGTAGAAAGTCAACTGCCAGTATAAAAACTGTTTTGTGTATGGGTTATACTGAATAAACCAGACAATATGACAATAATAGTCCCATAAAGGCCATATTTAAATAAAACTGTAACTGCCTGGCAATAAAGATTTAAATCCTGGACTGGTTGTGTTTACTCTGGTATTGTATGGCATTTTTAGTGTTGCATTCTCTGAATAGTAATGTTGCATTAACTACTGTTACCCACACTGTGCTACATAATAAAAATGTCTAGGAATTTCTGTATAAGACTGTTGTAATTACACGGTCAGATTGTACAACCATGAGAGACTTAGACAGAAAACACTGAAGAGGTAGACAGCAATATCCAAATAGCACACTCTACTGTGACTTACATTGTTGTATTTTTAACAGACACAGCCATGGTTTGAATTTTGGAAGTGGTAGTAAGCTGTATGCATAATCATACCTCTCAACTGTACACATCCTTTCAGAATGTCCAGATAATTGGCTCATATTTTCTGCCGGTTCCCCTGTCCCTGTGGCAAATCAGTGGGATGATCTCAGATTTGTAGTCAGCAGATAATGACATACATTTGATTTTCAGACCTCAAAACCTTCCGAAAATGTATATGAAAACATAACCTGTCACTCCATCAGCCCTCCAAGTTTATGAGAGCAATAATCAAAATATGTCCTATTTCCACCCCATGTTGTCAAGCTTTGACCAGAGTGTCTGCAATAAGAGATTGAGAGATATGTGCATAATATTAACATGGAATACACTTGTTTACAAACATACCACTGGCCAAACCAAGGCCATGTTGGGAGGGTGGCCTAATGGTTAAAGTGTTTGCCTTACAAACACAAGGTGCAGGGTTTGAGTCTCACAAGGGATAATTGGCTAGGCTTAAAATGGCTCGCAAGGGCATTTAGCTTAGTACTAATCTATGAACCTATATGGTAGTGTAATAATACCTGTACCTTACTGATTAAAGCAATGATCATTAAAGTTGTGAGAACTACAGGGATATATAAGTTGTTAATTGACATCCCCCACCATATCCACAACAATAATCTAAATACACAAATCAATGGGTATGTTTACACCAAACCTACTGCTGAGACATATGTCCTATTGTTCAATAAATATTGAAATGTGTTTCTATTAATGTTTCATGTTGAAATACTATCATCGGTGGCTTGTTGCTATCAATGTAACCTGCATGCCATTGTAATGGCCACTGTGGTTCCATATATGCATGCGTTCTGTTTGTTATGCAACTGTTCCAGATATGATGTTTTAGGTTAATGGGAATATCTATGCATGCTGTTAATACTAATCATGTATTGTGTTGACTATTACTAACTTAACAAATGTTTTAAAACTGCAACAACATAGCATATTTGGGAAGGCCAGTCCCAGTGGACCCACCTCTTCCACCTCATTTGGCCGTGGCACCGGGCTCCAGCACATCTGGGACCCACCCTGGGACCAACAGAAGATTTGGTGTAAACATACCTATTTATGTGTGTGTTCAGATTAGTTATGCAGATATGGCAGGGGGAGAGAGAGATGTCAATTAACAACTTTGATATCTTTGCAGTATGAGGTCCTCAGACATTTTTACCTGTTTATGTCTTGCAGGTACCATGTTAAGAGAGCGACTGCCGGTGTTCACCCCACAAGAGAGCAACATTCTGATCAACTTCCTTGTGCATCACTATACAACCCTTTTTGGTCATATGGCCCATTATCTGCAGGAGAGGAAAGCCCTGTGGAACGAGTTCATCCACAGGGCAAACGATGTCGGCCTGCATAACCGTAGTTACATCATTGCACTGACCTCATCCGCCATGCCCATCAGCATGCTGCTGCAGTTAGGAGGGACCAGCTAGCCACAGGTGGGGGTTATACCATTCAACCCCCACTGACACATGTGGAGGAGCTCCTTGCCAGCCTAGGGGCACCCGCCCACCAGCAAAGTCAAGAACCGGAAGATAGCATTGTGGTTGCTACCCACACAATGGACAAGGAGCATGCAGGTAAGGTCCAAGGGCACATTAGTAGACCACTGTTGCTTATCCATTCTCATCTGTAAAGTATCTTCATGCATATGTCAGATAACATAGTCAGTTGCTGCAGTGTAGTAATGAACAGATGTGCATAATCGGTAGTATTGTGGGTTGTACTGCTGACATACTGAAATGCTGTTCCCACCCTGTTCCAATGCCACGGGTGTGGCTACTGACATCACATATCTCACACAAGCTGGTGAGTATGGAGGTCTTTTGTTCAGGTTTGCCAATACACCGGCCATGTTATGGCCATGGCATTTGCCATGCACACATTTAACACACCTACCCATAATGCATGCTGTACATGTTCAATTATTGTTGCTGCTAACTGCACTGCATCACAGTGGTGACCATGGTGGCATATCTGAAGGATATGTAAGAGTCCTGCAGTATAACTAACAACCTGTCAGTGGAAGATGTGTGGACAGAGATGAACATAATGGTGGGACACATGGCCTACAGTAGGGACATGTCTGAAACATTACCATACAGTAGCAACAACAGTGAGTGTATATACCAGTATTACAATGGCAGCTGTTACAGATCTACAAAACGGCATATCACAATACCACATTCCACATCTTCTACAACCTGTAATATGATCCTAACATGAGCAATGAATGTATAAGATGGAATCCTATGTTAGGACAACAAATATGGAGAATACATAACTTAACAAACAATGGAAGCATATGTGTGCGCACACTCCAAATAACATATTGTGGAAGGAGCTTTTGAGGTACTGCAGCATTCACTCATCTTGAGTATGCACCTTCCATCAAGTATGGGTCCTCAGTGTCACACCAAGTAATGGTCTGCTGTCCAAGAAGTATGTCCATGACATTTGCCCACTCACCTGCAATAGAGGCAGCCGTGGCTTGCACACATCTTACAAACCATGGAATGGATCCCATATCCAAAAGGTAGCACTCAGGAGTGGGAGACATAGCCTTAACTCACCATTGCATATACCATGTCAAACAGTACAGACAAGCATGTATGTGACGACGAAGTATGGGACACCATTAGTGTAGGAAATAAACAGATGCCCATCCAAGACAGATGATAACATATGGTGCAAACTGGTCATGGAGGCTGCTCAGACACATGCAGCAACACTGAGGGACTTCCAGGCATGTCTAGCAAGTACTGCCTGTGCAGTACCTGTGTCGACATTTACCAGGACTCTGTATAAGTGTGGCCTATGGGTTAGGGTAATCAGATGGAAGAGTTGTTCCACAGGAGATATCATCCATGGCTCTCTACAGGTAGCATATGCATAACATCAAGTCTCCAAAAGGCATGTGCTGCAATGTGTAATGGTGTACCGAGACCAAGGCTGAAACCTACAGACAGTATTAATAAAGATACATGTGCTGCACAAGCAACACCTCACTCTACCTCAGGCCCACCATCCCCATCTGTACCTTGCTGGTGCCAGTGTACACCTGTAGGTTTGCTGTTCATTAGCAGGAACTAGGCTGTTAGACAAGGTGTTCTGAATTTGGGACACTGCAAAATAACACTCATGTGTGGCCCATAGTTGTCAAGCATCTGCAAAAAGGATGAGGATGGGGAGGGGTGTCATCCTGAAACACAACAGTGAACTGAAGCATACATCCATAGCTCACTAAGAATGGCTGTATCTGAACACAGTGAAGGTCATGCATTGTGCCAGACATAACCCTGACTCCATAGCAATAGTGAAGGCACTGCTTGACCTCCAAGGGCTGTACACATGAGCTGACCTTGCAATCTGACAGAGTTGGGGGACATTTGTAGGGCAGAGTGACCAAATAATGGCAAGTGAAGATGGGCCATGTTAGTATACACCTTCCAGGAATAATGACTGCTGTAGTTCACTTAACAGTTGCTGCAACAATCCATCATGTTAAGTGTGTACACACTTATGCAACCCACATATTGCATGCATCCCAATCAACATCTGCACAACTAACACATTTGTTTAATACTGCATTTGATTGCACAGGTCATATGTTACATATCTGGTGTGGGTAGTAGTGGCGGCTGCTGACTTCAAATCAAAGAAGGCCTGCAGGAGACAGCTGAATGGGTGGGGCCAACACGAAGGGGTGTGGACAATTAGAAAGGGGTGGGGCTATGCTAAAAACCCACAAAAACTGGGACTTTAATTAAATACGCTGCCCTGGGTGCCACTGCCAAACTGTCATTATGAGAGTCCATTCAGGACAAAATGAATTGTAGAAGAAAAAATAATTCATTACATTGGCTACATGACAGCTTATTAATATCTAGATGGAAACAAAAAGGCTGTGAGGCATGAAAAAATAAATTACTTTTTAAATACATTACTGGAATGCGAGTCAAAATCAGGTATAAAAAACAAGCAGCACTCAACTCAAACCACTTCTCCTTGCACTGCAGTTCTAATTATAATTTATATTTAGCTTTATAAAAGTGCCAAGTAACATGCTGAAAGTAGCAATACCCCCACTTGTAAAAATGTTTCTTATCCAAAAAAGACCTGCTGCCTGACAACAAATATCTACTTGTTTCATGGGGAAAGCATGATGAAAGTAAAAAATGAACAGCAAACAAGAAACAAGCTCAAGATAAATTGGTTGAAGAATTAGTGCACAGGTTATGGACCACACATGACAGACTGGGATTCTGTTTAGTTTAAAGGTAAAGCTTGCAAAGATGACTGACGTCTCCAACAAATGTAATGAGCTTCTGAAAATACTGTAATCCTGTCCTTTATTACCAATACTGTCATATGCATTTCAATACTTAAGGCTTATACGCTATCTAGTTATGTAAATATTCTCTGCATGGCAACAACAAAAAGGCCTTCAATGTTGGTAATTCTTTAACAGTATGCTTATTAAAGCTTACTTGCATCTTACAGTCTCAGACAAGCTTACCTGATGGCCATTAAAGCATTGCTACTTAAACACAGAGCAACAGGCACTGCAATGACATGCATTTTCTGAATAAAAAGCATAAATAAACAGTATAAAAATATGACAGAAAACCAGAATATTCTGCAAAATCAAGGATAGATGAAAAGCCACTGTAGTACTTGTGTCTACTTTGGATGGGAGGATACTCTGCACACTTACACTGCCTAACTGCTCCTTGCCTTGCTTGGACACATCCAGAGTCACTAAGTGGTGGAGTGGGGTGCAACAAGTATGTCACAATTACAATTAAATGTCTCTGGCTGATGGTGATGGCCCTGATACATTTGTCATATCTCTCAGCCTCAGAACAAGAAATCTGGACAAAGCCATAAACAGAAGTGGGACAAAGGCCCAATAATAAGGACAATTTTCAAATATTGCTATTATAAACTTAGGAAGATAATAGAATAGTAGGTCTTGCATTAGTATCAATTTTCTGAAGGGTATGAAATCTGAAACTCAAATCTCTGTCATTATTTTCTAACTTCAATCTTTAATGATTTGCCACTAATTTACCGGAAAACCACAATTTTATGAAAAACAGACCAAAAATGTGATGCAAAAATATAAAATACCCAATACAACTGGGAACCTGTCAAAAAAGGGACACATTTTAATATTAGTACTATTAACTTGAGCAGCTGATAAAATAAGAGAATCTACATGCATTTCTGAAATTAAAAGTAATCTATAACTGATCATTACAATTATTTATTAATTGTAAACCTTCCACGTTTTCTTCCAAATTTGTCATTTTGCGGAGGGATTATTAGGGAGAGAGCAACATTTTGAGCCAAAATCAGGAACAATTGAGAGGTTTGATATACCTAATTCTATAAAGTGATTTATTTGCGTGTACCTCTCATCCTCTTAGCACAGGAAATTTGGACAAGGCTACATATATTGAGGAAACATACGAACAGTACTAAAAGTTGCTCTCGTATAAACATAGTCAGTTGACAGGACAACAGGTCTTGCTTTAGCATGCATTTTCTGAAGAGTATGAAGTCTGAAACTCAATGTCTGTCATTATTTAGTAACTTCATTCCTAAATGATTTGCCAGAAAACCACAATTTTATGAGGAACAAACCAAAAATAAGAAGCAAACATCTATTCATTCTGCAAAATCTGGACAGTTAAGAGGTATAGTTCAGCCCAGGCTGTCTGAGTTTGCTGCCCTTCCCCTCCTCATAAAATCATGGCAGAATGGGGCCTCCCCCCTGCAGCTATTCCAATGTACCATGACTTGGCTATTTCACCCCATTTACCCTAAAAACTGTAACGCACATATTGCTTTACTTCTACAATGATTTGGATTTCATTTAAATGTTTTATTTTACATTTTACAGTACAAACACTAATAGAAATCTGCTAAACAAAGCAATGCAGTCTCACAATGAAAATAGACTTAGCATTAAAACTTATCTGGCCTTGAAACTCAAAATTCATTGAAACAGCATTGAAACCCACATTCAAAGAAAATACATCTGGCCAGTGGCAGATAAAGATTAACTTTGGGCCGTTTTCAAATCATAGGCCCCTTGCACAGGAAACATTCATGTTCTTTGATACACCTTCCTGACTGTATTAAATTATATTCCTCATATAATATAGTACAGCTGTTAGATGGCATTTTTAAATTTATTGTTTTGAACATTTTTCCAGTAAACAAGAAAACAAAATGCATGCACTAATAATGCCAAAACTGCCCAGATCAGAACATTTCCATCATAAAAGTCTACTCAAACTTCTGCAATCCACCAGTATCAGTAAATATGCACAATCTCTGCTGAAGTAAAAGTCATCTAAATCATTCCACATTAAAGAGATCTGTAACTAATGAAGAGGTTGCTGCTAGCAAATAACTTTATGTTTCATTGTTTCATCTACAAATAAAGTGTCTGTTGCCATTGAGGAAAAAATTGCCTGTGTTGCAATAAAAAAATGATAAGCTAATAATATTGCAATAATGAATGGATGGCAAACTGATAATGGCTCATCGTTACTAGCTATCTCCACCAACGAGGACATTCTCAGGACTGCAGCATCCACCCCCTTTAAAAGTACAACACAGTACAGTATCAGCAATGCATCTATATACTGTAGGAGTAGAAATAATAGCCTTCTGCATAAAAAGCAAGTACACTACCTGTAGTGCTATTAACAATACAAGCAGACTCAGCATAATCAGCATTAAACTTCTCTTCAAGCTCTCAGCTCCTTGTAAAATCAACTTGACACTCAACTGTATCTCTCAGCTTTGAAGCACAAGAATAGTGGAAAAAGCCAAAATGTATTTGGGGGGGGGGAGACAAAAGCTGAAAAACTAGGGACACATTTTAAACATTGCTTGTATAATCTTGGGAAGTTGCTAGAATAAAATGCTGTTTCCAGCATGTTTCCAGCATGCATTTCACTGCCAAAAATACCTCACTAAAAGAATCACAGGCCTAAAGCAGATGCCCTATACTGACCATCTAAAAAAAATTCCAGCTATACTCTGTGGCATATCGTCTACTCAGAGGCGATCTCCGCTTAACATACAAGGCCATGTCAAATCCTAAGCTGTTGGACATGCTCCACTTAAAGAAATCCCAATCCCTCAGAGCCACATGCTCCAGGGATCTAAACCTCGTCATCAAAATGAACAAAACAGGCTGGTGGGATAGTGGTGGGTAGGGAATTCAGACTCTTGCTACTTGCTTGCAAGGTGCGGGGTTTGAGTGTAGCCACCAGGTATGTTTAATTGGGGCATTTCACACGCACAAGTAAAAGGCATGACTTTAGTGAATGCACACACACACATACACACACACACACACACACACACACACACACACACACACATACATACACACACACACACACACACACACACACACACACACACACACAAGTAAAAGGCATGACTTTAGTGAATATCAGTGATGGTACTTCAAACTTGAAATAAGCAGAAGGAAACCATCACCTACAAAGATTTAAGATTTGGAATCCTTAAGCAAACCTGTGCATTATAACTCATATGCATTACAGCTATTCAGAAAATATATCAGTTCTGTCAGCAACAGCATGGAGAATGAAGACTTTAAAATGGCACTGAAAAACTCGAGAACAGTGATTCAGGTCATTGTTGCAGGCTGTGCATCTTTCAAAACAATGTTGCCTGCCGCAACTAAAGTTTATACTTGATGTGCTTGTAAAAAAATAAATAAGCAAAAGAAAACATCTGAATAATTTCTGGGAACACAAATGGCATATCTGGGAGCATACAAACAAAATTAATTAATTCAGTTAGTTAGAAAGCAAGTCTGACATGAAAAATCAACCTCCAGATTTCTGGCTTACCCAAGAGAAGTTTAATGAATTTTCAACACTCTCACAGTTTACTTACCAGCTATTATTCGTACTTAAAAGTGTTTTCCTTTTCTATTTTTTATGTGAAAGTTCTAGCATTTTTCTTGCAGGATATTTCTGGATTATTTTCTCCAGCTGATAGCAACTTGGTCAGTATTGACTGGTTTTACTATTTATCTAAATTCCTGTAACTGATATAAAGTTTTGTAACCTAAGAAAGCTTAGTCCAAGGTATGAGTTACTTTACGGTTTAGACATACAGTTTACAATGACAGCATTCTCTTTTAAAAAAAAGAGCACACACTGACTCTGCTTCTTTCACAATCCACATATCATGGTCCCTCTAAAGTAACAGCAAGCCTGTCCCTGTGAAAGGAATCACCAAACATACTCACAGCTGCCTCACTAATTTAACTGCAAAATTGAAACACTGGAATTCCTTTTTTTTTTTTTAATTGAAAGATTTATTTAGATGTAGCAAACTGACACGCAATACACACTCACACACTACCTGCTCAAACTCAGTTTGTCTGCACATTTCTTCCATAAGAGCAAATCCTTCCTGCAGCTGCTGACTTACCAAAGCCCGTGACACTCCTTCCTGCAGTACAGCCAGAGCAGGCTGCTACCCAGACTGCCGACATTGCAGTCCGATCCCCCTTCAAGTCTATGCAGTAGTAACTGCATAGACTTCTGGGAATCTCTGCTGTAATGTTGTGTTCCTAATCTGGACTGCTGGTGAGGCAGTCTGGATTCTGTGAGCATGCTCCAGACTGGTTCACCAGCAGTCCGGATATCAGGAAATGCCGCTAGTGTGCATGCACAATGTCCAAGACTGCGATAATGTTTTTTCTTTTTTCTTTTATTTTGTTTTTACAGCTGGGGGGACTGCAGTCCTGCAGTCCAATAGCACAACTCGCCCCTGCATTGACCTAAATCTAAATCTCTAACAAAACAGTTTTGTGCTTACCTGCAGCAGGAGCATGGCCTCTTCCAATTAATGACAGCACTGAAAAAGTTTGATGGAGAGGTAATGTAAGCAATGGCAGATGTAACAGTATAACAGGGGTAATATGTCAAAATGTTTCACATTTACAGTAGCTGCTATGTTAACATGTATGTGGGTCACAATCTATGCATGAGCTTAAAACTGCTGTTAACCTCCTGCTGCCTGTAAAACACCTGGCACCTACGTAAAACTATGTACACCCTGACATGCTGAATGCTACAGTATTCCAATGTTGATCCAATTAAGCATTACTGGACACTCCTCTGAGTGGAAACAGTGGCACCCACATCCATAACATATTGACTGATGGATGCCTGTGAGCTGTCCTGTGTTGCAAAGTTCAACAGGAATTCTTCTGTGTTTGACAGAGGTTGTTCCACTGCAGGCCCACCACTAGTGACCTGATAATAGCTGGCCATGTCCACTATATGTCTGCGTGCCAAGTTGATCATATCTGTGTCACAGTGTCACACTTGCTCATATGTGCGATTCTGTTGACCCACTGCATTAATGTTATATACCAGTTCATCCCATAAGGCTACATGCTCTTGCCTGTTTTCCCTCCCTTTGGACAGTGGGACTTGGTGGTGTTGGCATAAGGCCTCAATAATGAGGTTGTGTTCTGCCTTAGTGAAAGGTGCCTGGCATTTTGCATGCATGATATCCCCTGAAATGCAAATAAATGAGAACACATGTCAGGATCACATGCATGGGAGTACAGTACGTAGAGATACAGCAACAAAGGAAGGCTATCAGTATTCCCCGCTTGATTACACATCTCATATTCAACAGAGTGCCAAACATACAATGTTTGTGGATGCAACTAGCATAGTAGCAATAGTGACATACTCCTGTTTGTGCCATGACAGACACTCACATATGATCACACACCCACCACAGGATTCCATTGTAGTGTGCCCCATAGCAGGATTCCTCCCCATAACATAAGTATAAACAGCAGTGCCAACCAAATAACACTGTACTATTAAAACAGCTAACAAAAGAAGTATCCAGGAGACCTGTGTACCTAGTTAACACACAGTATTATACCCTTGCTGCACTCTACATCCTCTGTAGGTGTAACACAGCTGGAGATCACTGGCATGTCATCAGTACAGTTCTAAGAAAGGCTTACTGATGTACTCCCTATTCCCCTAAGTATATTCAAACATATGCACCATATTGGAAACAAAATAGTTACATACCTGATGGAGTACAATACTACTCTGTTGAAAGATACAGCTATAGTATTACTGTGACAACAAGTTAACCATACAAACTAACTCTCATACACAATGGCTCCCCTAGCTATGAGTTTGCCTTTTTAAGATAGTTCTCATTAGCAGGTGATTGCCTCTGAGCCAATCTGTGCAGGAATGCTACATGCAGCATACACAGCTGATATGCAGTATAATCAGCCAATCCCATGTAACTACTCAATAAGATATAAGGCCTCAATGTAGATTATATCCCCTTTTTCATATGTTGGGGTGGAAATTACTGGGGTAAAGATATTATGTCTGCACAGAGAGAATGCTTGTAGCAGCTACTTTTTACATACAGGTGTGTGTACTACAGGCTGAAGCTGCTGCTGCTGCAGGCAGTAGGCATAGTCAGAGAGGCTGCAGAATGTGCAGAACAACAACACTTAAGAGTCACCATGGGACCTGTGGCTGCCTTGGTGTACAGAGCCTTACTGAGGCAACACTTCCCACTGGAAAATAATGTATGTGTTTAAGGTAAATATGTAGGCAGAGGTATCATTAACAGAGTGAAATGAAGCATGCTTGGTGTATCTTAGAATAAGGTAGGGAGTACATTAACCATTATGTCAACAAGTAATGTTTATGTCATGGTAGACATCTAGAACGTGTGTGCTGGCAACCCTTGCTTCTAGCATGACCTCCATATATGTATGTATGTTACTTGTGCAGCTGTGGTTGTCTGTAATATCACTAGCAAATCATTGTAGGATGTGGTCTGATATGACTGGGCCTCATTTGAATTACATACTTCAAAATCCTCTGTGAATTCATAGTAATGCCTGACCTGACATTCTATGCACTTTCTAGTGTTGTAATAAGAAT
This sequence comes from Protopterus annectens, assembly GCF_019279795.1. Taxonomy (NCBI): domain Eukaryota; kingdom Metazoa; phylum Chordata; order Ceratodontiformes; family Protopteridae; genus Protopterus; species Protopterus annectens. The sequence continues at coordinate 501,716,148 of NC_056740.1, read as the reverse complement.
AGTTTAAATGTAGTCCTATCTGTAGGCCTTCGACGTCCATTATTTCGAAGCAAGCATTCAAACTGTACTGCTTTGCGTGGATAAAAAGGTGATAAGACAGTCATACATATCAGAATTTATATTGGTGATGTACACATACATGTATTTTAAATGCTAGACACAGCTGTATTTGAATCCAGGACCATGTGGGCCAAAAATTAATGTTTTCATAGCATTTAACAGATTGAGCTCCAGAGTCACTGTTACACTAGGTGTATTTTACATGTTGTACATATCATTGCACACTTACACATGTTACATACCTCACTTACATCTATTATTATGTGTATAGCTTTATAGTGATGTATTTCTCTACCAGAGTCCCAGTTAAACTCCTATTTTTCCATTAATCTTTTAGCAGATTTGCGCAATCCGGTGCAATTTGCAGCATTGCTTAAACATGCTTAATAATGAGAAATGCTAATTACTATATTTTTCTTAAAACACCTTTGCCAATTAATTGGCTGTGTGGCTTGGCGGGTTGATATACTTTTCTTCAGGTGGAGTGGTACTCTGTTTGAAACAGGGTGCGGGTGTAATTTTTGAACTATATTTTCCAATACATATATTAATATAACACCATTTAGAGTAGCTTAGTGATGTTGCGCATAGTGCAGCATCATGCAAAAATTCTTTAAAGAAAAGAAAAGATGGGGAGATAGGACAGTGGTGAAATGGGGTGCAAGCAGGAGGAAAAACATAGTGAAAGACAGGTAGATATGTGCAGGTATGGTGCAGGAAAGAATCATAGCTATCCATTTATTCAACGACAAAAAACATGCACTTTAACAGGTTTTTAGCAGAATTTCAACTATCACCCACAGAGAGAGAGAGGGGTAACATCAACATAAGTGCATTGTCAAGCCAAATGGATCAACTTAAGTGTGTCCACTGGAGACTTGTGTGAAATGGAGAGCTATGTATGGGATAATATTTTTTTGGGGGGGACAGGTGCTCATTTTTTTTTTTTTTTAAGGAGAGAGTGAAATGTTGGGGAAGGAACATAAGTATGTGTGGGGAAGGTAAGTTGGGAAGTTGAAGAAGCCTTTGAAGACAGACAAGACAGAAGACAGGGTTGGTGTGTGACACAAGACGGGGTGAACACTTTGGTTGGGGAGGGTATTGTATAATCCCAGTCCCATGGACATTAGACACAGTAGCAGTGTGACACAAGTCCTCACCCATGAAATTGTCAGCACTGCACCTTTACTGTTCATGTGGAGGTAGTGGTCGATGCCTGCTCCTGGGGTGAGACTGCTCCACCAGGATTAACAACATGTTCTCCATCTGCCATAGGCAGGCACCAACGGTTTGGTGCACAAGCCTACACACCACACCTGGTAGTTGGGCCTGGGTGATAAAAGCACCCCCTCCACCTCCATTCCCAGAGGGTGAACACCCCCAGACTTTGGGTCAGAGATACCTAATGGAGCAGGTAGTTTAGGGGAAGTAGAGGGGCACCACCAGGCTGTGGCCCAGATGTGCTGAGCCCTGGTGCCTCGGCCAGGTGAGGCAAGGTAGGTGGATCACAGGGAAATGGCCTACCTTGTCATGCTGTGGTAAATAAAATACAAACACAGGAAAAATAAACATAAACAAAACAAATGTAACTAATAACAAAATAGAAGACAATAATGAGTAATGGAAACATATTGAAAATAATATAAGGAGGAACAAAACAATAAATAATGTAAATGAAAGTTTATTAACATCAATGCAACATTAAATTATACATAAGGCCAACATAAGAGTTAATTACAAATAGCATCATAATATAATTGTTAATAATACATATAATTAATAAAGAAAAGAAGAGAAGGGGTGGAGTGAGAGAAAAAGAAGAACATTAGTAACTTCATAGATAATATAACTACACAGACTTCAACTACATACTTCTAGATATGTTAGATTTCACTTGTGAGAACACTGCTTATATTGTATATACCATGCTCCATGTACATAGCTTTCCACCTGTTAGCATGCGACATTATGAGCCAAGCCATACAAAATGGTAGTACAAAGATACAATGACAGGGAACCATTTTACATAGTGTGCTCATACAATAGCAGCAAGGTGTTCTGATAACAGATTTGCCATTAAATTGTATTTTAAGTAATATCATATATCTGCAAATCAAAGGGCAGACATATGTGGCAATATTCATTACATTCTGCAAAAATCATGACAGTTGAGAGATATGTTCATCTACACTAATTACACTAGACAGCTGGACATTTCTCAGTTGGCTGGTGTGGGATTAGAACTCATAAGCAGTGACTACAGGAATAATGAACATTTTATTTTAAAAAGTAAATTATCATACCATTTCATTTAAAATGCTTATTGATTCATGTTGTGTTGAATTGTCCATTTACACACATGCATAGCTGTGTAGGTGTTCCGTTAGCTTACCCATTTACCCTATTTATTTATTGACTGCAACTTACAGCATATATCAGACAAAATGAGCTGAACAGAAGCTTGACCCTTAATCTGGGTATTGCACTGCATTAATTTATGACATATGTTGACACATTATTTAGTACTTCACATTTATCAGTTGTCTGGTGTCAGATTAGAACCCACAAGCAGTGAATACAGGAATACTGAACACTTTATCTGAAAGAAATTAATTATCAAGGCACCATCTCTTTTACACTTTATTGATTGATTGATTAATGTTGTTTCAAATCTGGCATTTACACATATGGATAGCTGTCTAGGACTTCTGTTAAATTACCTGCATATCCTGTTCGTTTATTGAGTGCAATTTCAGACAATGAGCAGACCACAACAGTGACTCTTAATCTGGGTAGACCACAAGATTAACTCATGGTTGGAAACTATGTATGTTACATAGTACTGCATGCTTATTTGCTTTAACGTGCTTTACAATTTCAGATATGTTTTGACATGTTAATAAAAATGTACATGTCCTAGGTATTTCATACCTGACTGCTAAGACTGCAAATCTGTATTTAGTTTATTGCATTATTAAGTTATGCATTAAATAACTACTTTATTGATTTTCTTACCTATCACGGTCTTGCCTAATCCTGGCTAAACTCCTTGCATGGGACTGTAGGTTCGAAGGTTCAAAGGTTCGAAGGTTACTACTAGGCTAATTGCCCTTATGAGCCATTTTAAGCCTAGCCAATTACCACATGTGAGAATCAAACTCTGCACTTTGTGTCTATAAGGTAAATACCTTAACCATTATCCCAACTCTCAGCCCGAGTAATCAGCCCAGCTAAGTACATTGCGAGCCCTGTCATCTGCATCTGTGGTAAGAGAAGCAAACCATTATGCATACCAGTTTTGCACATATTCAGTTTGTATATTTATAAATTACTGGAAAACATACTTACATATCTGTAGGTGTGCCCATCCCTAGCCTCTTGGACCCAGGTGTCCAAGGTTCCCCTCTTCCTATGATACAAGTCATCATAGTGGTCACCAGTGCAGGGGATACCATTTGCACTGGTTAGGTCCCTGTGTCGCACAAGGAGCTCAATGAAAAGACTAGAGTCCTGCGCAGCCCACTTTTGTGCCATCTTCACGCAAACCATTAAAACCACAACAGGCACCCAAAGAGGCTTGAGATAATAATAGTAAAGCACGAGCCTGTAGGTGCAAGCAGCAGCAGATTTATTCGCATCCGCACACAAACCATGTTTAAGCGAAGATTAGCAACACACAAACATGAAAAGTCCATTGATCATGTTTAAGCACTGCTTAACATTGTGTTCAACACGTGCCTTAAATCCACAAACTCAGAAAAGGAACACAAAACGAGTAGCTGAACACTCCCAAGGGTTATTTATTTGATAAATAAACGTGAGCCAAGTACAGAACCAAGCTTTCGGTGAGCTCGATGTCCCACCTTCTTCAGACAACATACACAAGCCAACAATCATAGTTTAAATACTACATTGTTAATTGATTAATAAATCAATTAATTTAATAGCAGTCAATAATGCAAGCCTCAATCAAATTAAAATAAAAATAAAAAATGTTTTCCTTTTGTGTAAGGCTATGCAGTATCATAAATCCTAAATAAACGTCCTATATAACTAATCACAACACCCCATCTATTAGACACCAATTTAAAATTTAAAATTTAAATTGTATATAAAATGCACAAGTCAATTTTATTTTATTTATTCCATAAGTATGTTCTATGTTACACAATCCTTGATGTTAATTAAACATAAAAATGTGTGCAATAATAAAATACATATATATGTATATATGTATATATATATCCTTCTATTTATGTAATTAAAATATATATGTGAAAAATATATATAGGTGTGTAAAAAATCTATATATATATATATATATATAGATAAATAAATATATATATGAAATGTGTACATATGTATAAATGTATAAACAGTGTGTATATATATATAGCCCTGGAACGCCAAATTTGTTCGGGTCTGATACTCCTGCTTTAAGGGAAGCTGACAAATCTAGCGATGTCAATAATTTCGATAAACTGATGTCTTTTTTAACTCAGCGGTTAGATTCTATAACCGCTCGCTTGGATAAGATTGAATCCAACCCAGCACCAAGTGTTGTTTCCCGTGCAGGGAACGCACCGACACTCGGCTCAACTTGCTCAATACCTCCAGGGCAACCCCAGAGGATGACAACACCAAATGGGGTAAATTTGTCGGACGAGGTTAACGTTGCACCTAGCGTTTTATTATCTTTAAATCAACATGAACCTACTCATTTTGGGCAAACAGCTGGTTCCGTTTTTGGCGCTAACAATACGGGATCCATGAACATTAATGGGCCTGCGGAAAATAGAAATAACAACTCTGGGCTTATTGGCGTGCCTACCTTTGGTGAATGGGTCGAAAACACCGAGGCGTTCGCTTTTGGGATGCCTATCCATTCTGGCTCGTCGGCCACAGGTCTCCAATCTACAGGTAACAATGTTGAAAGCATATCAAGCAATTTAAAATTATTGGATTCAAAAATGTTAAAAATAAAAAAACTTCAGCTTGAAGTTTCATACTTCAAGCAATGCATCAATGAAAATATTGTGCCTAAGGGGTTGAGAAGCTCCTTTACCCCTACTAGATTATTCCAAGATGGGTCCTTTGTTAATGACCTTTCTAACCTGTTTAACAAGCAGGGACTTGAACTTTTGGACTTGATGGTGACTCACTATGGGAAACACATTGACCTTTTATTAACTGAAACTAATGCTCTTAACGAAAGCATTAAACTGGACATCAATTTTGTTAGGTATAAGTATGACTACCAAAGAATATTCGAAAGTATTGATGCTTTGTTAGTCAAATTAAAAGTGAATAAAAATAAGAAACTAATTAGGGATAGGCAAGCTTATGCTAACGATGCAGCCTACCCTAATTTGTCTAAAAAAGAAAAAGGGACTACCAATACTACTGAATGTTTGGAAACTGGAAATTATGAATCCGGCATAAATGTTTCTACAACGATTTCTGAACAACAAGAACTAAACCAGGATGATGGGGATGAGGGCTCGTCGGCCTACCAGCTTAGGAGAAGCAATAGGATCAAGGCCAATGTTAACAACAAAGATCAGCGGCCTAATGCTAACAACCAAAATAAATCTTTTTTAGGGCGAGGGAATTATCAGAGGAACAACAACCGGAACAGGCCGAAGTAGAAAAAAACTTTGGGCCTTTATTCAATCACTCTGAAATACCTAGAATCTTAAAAAATAAAAAAGGTGACTTTACTGTTTACAATTTTTCGAATTTGGAAATTGAACAAGACCTTATTGAATTACTTGCTTATGGTTTAAATTTTGTACCTGATCAGAAAGTATGTTTGTCAAAACTACTGATAGAATTTAAGTGCTTTGTAAGAAACCTTAACCTTAAAGTAATGTTCAAAGGCCTTCCTAATACAGAAAATGCACCTTTTAAATTACTTAGCAGCTTCAACCCACCTTTGCACCCCATCTTACACACCTTTGAGTATGTTTGCGAATTAGACTTTAGACAATTGTTTGAAAACATCCAATGGTTCAATAAATCTAGTAATATTTCACTAGAACAAAGAAGAAGCTTGAATAACCTACGGAACTTACCCATTAGGGTAATGAAACCAGACAAGGGTGGGGGCTTAGTCATTCTTGACAAAGAAGACTACATTGTTAGAATGTGTAAAGTCTTAGACTCCCCTGCCTATGAACTTTCTTCTTTAAATGAAACATCAGGTCAATACAATAAAATCAAAGGGTACCTCAGGGACTTGTTTATTGAGGGAAGAATAAACATTGACACCTTTAATTTCATCAATATTTCGTTCCCCAAAATCCCTATTATGTTTGGGATTCCCAAAATTCATAAAAACTTAGTGGACCCACCTATGCGTGCCCTTGTTGATGGGAGAAGTTCTATCACCCACCCTTGCTCTAAAGTTGTTGACCATATTTTGGGAAAATATCTGAAGTTATTACCGCAAATTTGCAAAGATTCCTGGTCCTTTCTGCAAGCTATTAATGATGTCTCTTTCTCACCTTCTAATAACTTCCTTACCATTGATGTGGTAGACTTATATACGTCTATACCACATCAAGAAGCATTGGAATGGGTTGAGTTAATGTTACTTCACTTAAATGCTTTGAAAGATGAAATCGAAGTAGTTACTCTTCTGCTGGACATTATCTTGTCCTCCAATTTTTTTATCTTTAACAACTGCTACTATTTACAGAAAAGGGGAATCGCTATGGGTTCACCTTGTGGTGGCAGTGTGGCCAACTTAGTGGTCGCCTATTGGGAAATGAACGTCCTCTTTAAGAATCCTTTATTCAAAAATGTCAATAAATTTTATACTCGATTCTTGGACGACGTGTTCATTCTCATTCAGGGCGACTTTGACATTGCAACAAAGTTGGTCGAGGACATGAATGAGTCTTGCACTTTCTTAAAATTCACCTATAAATTTTCTGCCAGCGAAATTGATTATTTAGATGTCAAACTCACAAAAGATCTTTCCAATACTGGCATTTTTTCTAGCATTTATAGGAAGCATACATATTGTAATGCTTTTTTGCATTTTGCCAGCAGTCACCCATGGAAACAAAAAAGATCGATTGTAAAGGGTCAACTTGTTAGAGCCACACGTATGTGTAATACATCCAAGGCTTTTGAGGACGAGTGTTCCACCCTCAAGAATATGTTTTTAAACAGGGGATACCCGTGTGAACTGATTGACAGTTTGATCGATGAAGTCTCTATGAAAAGGGCTTCAGGGTTCTATACACCCCTTCTTGAGGGCACTAATAGGAACTTTTCACAGACTCTTGTCTTGGCTGATTCACTTACTGATTGTTTGCCTATCGGAGTTCCTTCCTGCAATCTTGACGAGCCTACACAAAATTTTAGTGATCAGCTCTCTAGGTTCATTGTTACATACAGCAATCAAGCTAGTATAGTATATTCCATCATTAGGAAAAATTGGCAGTTCATTTTAAACAACGCATATTTGCTTGAAGCCTTGGGCGCTCATCCCCTATTTGTTTTTAAAAGGGGCAAAAACCTTAAAGACTTACTGCAAACTTGGGACACACAAAACATAACATCGAGACAAACTGGTACGTTTAGTTGTGGCATGTGCAACTTGTGCAGACTAATAAAGGTAGAACTCTTTTACCATCAAAGATGATAAATATTTCATCAAACACAGAATTTCCTGTGATACCAGGTCTGTGGTGTACATTGCCCTATGCAACTGTTGCAGGGCATATTATGTTGGTAAAACTGACCGTAGATTACGGGACAGAATTTACCAACATAATTATGCTATAAAAAAGCAAAAACTGGACAATGCCCTTTCAAAGCATATCATGGAAAACCCTGGGCACAGTTTTTGCTTTATGGGGATCGACATGGTAACTTTGGGGATAAGAGGGGGGCCCCAACCTTTACTGTTGGAAATAAAAGAGTTGGAATGGCAACTTCTTCTTAACGCCTTTGCCCCACCAGGTTTAAATGAAACATGCAACATTTCTGTAATATTAAAATACAAAAGTTACCTTAGATCTTGACCTTAAAGGTCACTAAATTGTTTGAACTACTGTATTTTTGGGCCTTTTCTTGGTGCATTATTAAGCTTGGATTTAAAAATATAAAAATATGAGCTTTTATAAAATTGTACAAGAATGCAAATGTATAATAACTAAAAACTCCTTTGGAGACTTGGCTTGTACTGTCAATTATGATGCTGCTTGTAAGAGATGTTATTTATGTCCCATTTGAGGGCACTTGGAGTATCTTTATATATATATACTTTTTATATATATTTTTTTATACATATATATATTTTTATATTTTCTTATACACATTTTTATTTTAAATTTTATTTAAGAATGTCTTACAATATATATAAAAATTGTTTACACCTATTATAATAGGGTCTTGCTGGGTCGGGTATGTGTATTTGCTCATGTACCAGCTATGTTTTAGTTTTTTATATGGCAACGCCAGGTAAAACACTTTTTGTTCCTTGGTGTTTGTTTAATTAAATGATGAGCATGAACTTTACCTGTATAGGAAATTACATCACTTGGCTATGTCTTATCTGCTATAAAGCACCTTGGTGCCTTATTTTTATTGTCTGAGGAAGCTACTGTTTAACAGCAGCGAAAACGTTCTTATTAAAATACGTTTATCTGCTTTTGGCGTTCTGTGCTACATTCCGTTTTGGTGTTTTACTAGTGTGGATTTTTTCTTTAGCTGTACACATATGAGATCAATATCCAGTAGCAAGTACTTAATAACACAAAGCTCACACACCAAGAACATGATAGTCAGTACTCAGAGTCCAGCTTTGCATGCAGGGGTGTATGGTTCCAGTACTACAATCTGCTATCTATTCTTAAATGGGAAAGCATTTCGAACAGTAGTAACATAATGATACAATACATGCAAGTGTGACTGCATATAACCTGGGATACTACATATGTATGAAACACATACAAAAGGAAACGATTGCTGTACTAGCCATATATACCCAGGTGTCCCAGACAGTATACTCACTCCCCTTGCTACTGTAATGACAGCACATAGAAGCATGTTATGTACATGTAATTAAATACACTTCTTAAAGATGTAATTACTCTGCTATTTTATCAGACTGGAATGTGATCACTGGTAACCAAGGCTAAGCTATGCTTAATGGGTGTAACCATTACTTAAATGCAAATGCTAAGCTGATTTGTGCACTGGTAAGCCAAGCCTACTTGGTGTAAGCACCTATTAGTTTAACCATACGTTAGCACCACTTACTGTCAGGCAAACCAGTGCAAACATGCTTAAAGCTGCTCATAACTGCCTTAACTACTCTGTATCCAACAGTCCTTGTTCTGCCTAGCAACAAAATAAACAGCTCTTACAGGTCTTGAACCCAGGACCCTGTACACTATGTAACAGCAGGTAATCACTAAGCCATCACAGCTGTGAAGGTGTTCGTTGTTTTTTCTAGTATATCTGTCAGTACACATACTGAATAGTATTGAACAATTGCTTTGACTTCTACAATTGTGCAGTACTTGTTAGTGATATTAGTGTTGAATCAGGTATGCTGTTATATCTAAATATACACATATCAGATAAATATGGTGTTATACATGTACATACACATATATATTTATAAACATATTTATATAGGTTTACCTGTATAAAGGCGATACACAGTTGGGCAAACAGCAATTGTTCTAAAGGCTGTTTGCAAATTTTGCAAACACTGAAAGAAAAAAAGGTTTGAATGTGCAATGAGTGAATGCACAGTGATATTCGCTCATTGCACATTCAACATTGTGGGGCAGATTGCACTATAGTGGGGATCGGAAAATGGTCCCTTTCTCCACTGTAGTGTGAACTTGGAGTT
>NC_056740.1:501688711-501703711 GCF_019279795.1 Protopterus annectens | reverse complement strand
GACTGTGGTATGGGACATGTGTCAGTCTGTCCCTACAAACATGTACTCTGATAGGGTACCATAAACTGGAGCAGCATGCAACATCAGACAGAACAAAACCAAGAACAATGACATCTACCACAGTCTGTGCACAGGTTAAGTAACATATTCACAATTCACACATTCTGTCAACCATCACCATAAGTACACAGACCTCACTACTGTACAGACTACAAAAGAATGTCCAGGTTTTGCCCTAAAATATAAGAACTACTATACATAACATGTCTAGCACACTGATATCGCACTGGCTTGTTGCCAGGTATGATGTCAGTAAATAATGATGTACTGTACATATGCACCTCTTACTGCATGACATATGGACAAAGGGTGACAGACTTGAGGGACAGAGGCACAAACACAGTGCCAGTATTCACATATTGCTGTGATAATCTGAGAAATTTCCTGGTGTAACAGGGTTTGTTGTGACATATCATATGTCTTCTGAGGGATATGAAGTCAGTAACTCGCATGGATATCACCATGTACTGACTGCAATCATCAGAGTACGCTACTGCATTTCTAATGACAGGAAATTTGTGAGTAACACAACACAAACTCTGGACAGTCTGCAGATAGTCCTACAAGTGAGAGTTTCCTTAACCACATAACACTGTCATGCCATACTTTAAATCATGTAGAACAGCTATATCCACACAAACCTTGTTAAACCAACATTATTTTCAACTGTAAAACAGCAATACTTACATTCTTTTCCCATGTTTGGAACATCTCCCTCCTGTTTGTTGGCATGTCTCTACAGTGTATGTTGTAAGAGGTTTTTCCAACTACCCTCTGTGATGCTGTTTGTCAAACACCCACATGAAGTCCTGCTCACAGTGAAGGAAAAGGGCCAACACCCACATAAAGTGCTTAGTTATATGAGTGTGTTTCCATGAATTTGGCTATAGGAATAATACCACAGCTGTTCCACATGCAATTAGCAAGTGGGGGACTTCTATTTGTGCACATGCCATCAGCCGATCATGAGCATTCCTTGCAAAACTCAAGCTGTTGCCTATGCAAAACAGATGTACTTTTCCACATCCACCAGAGAGGGAGAGAGAGACAGAGACAGACAGAGACAAAGTAAGAAAGGAAGAGTGTAAGAGAGCAAAACCAAGTGTGTTTGTGTATGATCCATGGGTGGAGAGTGGTAGCTGGGTATTATAACAGTTGCCTGTATCATTTACTAATCCATACTATCACATAGTAATTGCACATGGCTGTACACATTTATGACTGAGGATTGTCTACAACAACCTCTACAGTGTTTGAAAACTGTTGACCTTGTAATGTGGACAATAGGATTTATAGGTCCTCAATATAATGATGTAGCAAAACCCACACTGCAATGGATCCTGTTAGTACACACTCACCTCAACACCCACACAGGATACTGGTGACACACGCACAAACACAAACTTATCAGTATTGAGTTTCAAACCCCTACCTCACTATGTCTTGCTATTACAGTGTTATGCAGTTATTGCACGTGCCACAGAGCTTACTTGTGGGAGAGTTGTCCAAAGGTATCTTTGAAGGTGAATGACATCAGCAACAGTGATAAAGAAGGGATAAGGGAAGTGTAGTACATGTGAATGTCCACAAAAGCAGGTGTTAATGGAGACACACACACACTCTGACAGGGAAACACACACATCATCACAGTTGACAAGATCAAGATTAGAACTCCTATCTAACTAGTTTGCTACACTACAGTTTTACAAAGTTATCACAAGCACCACGGAGCTTACACGGCTGATATATGGCCAAAGGGTTATGTCAAGGTGAATTACATCAGCAGGCTTGGTACAGTAGGCCAATGGGAGGTGTAGTGATTGTGAATGGCTTCAAAATCATTACTATCCACACACACACACACACACACACACACACACACACACACACACACACACACACACACACACACACACACACACACACACTTGCCAGTACTGAGACGCATAGGTTCATTACTTCAGAGGTGTGTAGTAGGTGGATGGGCCTGACAGCTGTACAATGCTAGGCAAATGGAATACCTTGCCATCGGGCCAAATGACAATGGTCTCCAGTGTGGTTCAGGGGTGTAGTCCCTGGAGTGGTCTCATCAGGTGGATATTATATTCACCATCCACTCATATGGGTTACTATTGTGGGTGGCCAGTGATGTGCACTGCTTCCCATGTATGTGAGCTATATTTCATAACATGGACAGTGTCTGGGTTTTGCACATGTCCCACATGCATGTTCTTTGACATGTGAAAGTGTACTTGAGGTCTCTGGGGCATGTTGTGCATACAGATTGTTATTTTCTGATGTAGTATTCCTGACCTCATTTGGGGAGACCTGGCTATGGAAATGAGGTTGTGCTTGCACCTACACTGACAGCATCATACAGGTATTCAGTGGAGTTAGTGGTGTCTGTCCATACAGGGCATGTGTATAAGGCATGGTATTCCCTTTGTGGGTTACATTTGCAGACTCTCCATTGTTGCAGGCATCCAGTGGGGAACATAGCAAAAGGACCACTGTAAGCATTTATTTGTCTATTGTAGGGATGGAACAGGGTGCCATGTCCTTTTACTTGCTGGATAACACACACTCAGTCAGGAGACATTACACATCACAGTACTTTCTGATGTCAGTGGCACTGTTGTGGTCAACAGGCACTTAGTCTCCTGCAATCACACTGTGGTTACTATCTGTAGCCAATATGCAGGGAACTACCAATATAGTGGTTGTTGCCTAGCCAAGTGTGTTTGTGTATGAGACATGGGTGGACAGTGTGCTCTGAGTAATACAAGGGTTGCCTATATTGTTCACCAATCCATAATGTCACATGTAGGGCTATGGATTGTCTGCACCAGCCTCTCTGGTGTCCGACATCTGTTGTCCTTGTAAGGTGGACATTGTGCCATATAGTAGGTCCTCAATATAATAATTTAGCAAAACCTACCCCACAATGCATCCTGTCATTACACAATCACAGCAACCTCCACACAGGATACTGATGATAGACACACCCACATTTGCCAGAATGGAAATTCAAACCACTACCTAGCTATGTATTGCTACTACAATGTACCGCATTTATCGCACATGCCATGGTACTTAGTGGATTGATGTTGTCTCAAGGTACTTCTAAGGTGAGGAACATCACTATCCCTTGTAAATACTGTCATTGGGTGATGTAGTGGGTGACAGATCCCAAAAATAATTTTACTCTAATCACACATTTGCATTTGCCAGGGGTGGGGTTCAAACCTCTATCTAACAATCTTTATGCACCATTATGTTACACATTTACTACATGCATCACTGACCTGACATGGCTTGGCAACAGGTACTTGTAAGGTGGATGATGTCTGCAGGACTGCTAAAATAGGCTCTGAGATGTGTACTGGCTGTAAATAGGACCAACATCTTTGAAGTACATACATACACACAGAAACACTTGCCACAGATGGGAATCAAACCCATACCTGTGTAGTCACTGCTACTACATTTTTCCACATTTATGGTACGCACCACAAAGCTTATAGGGCTGGCCCTTGTCCAAAGGGATATTTCAAGGTGACTGACATCAGCAGGCTTGCTAAAGAAGGGCAATGGGAGGTGGAGTGACTGTGAAGGCCTTCAAAATCATTAATCTATACACACGCACACACACACACAGTCACACAGTTGCTATGTCTGGAATTAGATCTCCTACCTGACTAGTATGTTACACTATAGTATTATGCAATTATCACATGAGTCATGGAGCTTATAGGGCTAGCCCTTATCCAAAGGGGTATTTCAAGGTGACCGACATCAGCAGGCTTGCTAAAGTAGGGCAATGGGAGGTGTAGTGAATGTGAATGGCCTCAAAATCATTAATCTCTACACACACACAGAGTCTCACAGTTGCTACATCTGGGATTAGAACTCCTACCTGACTAGCATGTTACACTATAGCATTTCTCAGCTATCACACACGCTACAGAGCTTACAGGGCTAGCCCTTATCCAAAGTGTTTTTTTAAGGTGACTAACATCAGCAGACTTGATAAAGTAGGGCAATGGGAGGTATAGTGACTGTAAATGGCCTCAAAATCATTAATGTCTACAAACACATACACACACACACATGCGCACACACGCACACACACACACACACACACACACACACACACACACACACACACACACACACACACACACACACACACACACACACACACACAAACACACACACACACAGTTTCAATGTCTGGGATTAGTACTCCTACCCAACTAGTTATGTCACACTATAATATTACACAGTTATCGTATGCGACACTGAGATTATGGGGCTGATAATTGGCCAAGGAGTTATTTCAAGGTGGCTGACATCAACATGAGTGCTAACATGGGCTATGGGAAGTGCAGTGTGTGTGAATGGTCCATAAACCATTCCTCTGGGAACACACATACAACACTTGGCCACACACAACTTTACATTTGACAGGACTGGGTATACAAATGTTAGATGAATACTGATTTGTGCTACCATGTTATACAGTTATCACAAGCACCACAGACACTATAGGGCTGAGGGCTAACAAAAGCAAATGTCTACAGAGATTGACATCAGCACATCATGTGATATTGGCCAATTGGATGTGTAGTGGGTGGAACAGGACTCATGATGGCAATCACTTTGTCACTGTCTGCCTCTCTTCCCCACATCTCTGTGTGTGTATGTTTGACCTATTATACTGTGTTGGCCATAGATATGTGTGAGTATTCCTATCCAATGTGTGTGCAAAGCATGAATGGTGTGCAATGTGTTGTGTGTGCACAGACATCTGCAACTGACAGATATGTATAGTCCACTGTGTTGTCAGACATGGGCTTCATTTCTAGCTGGCACCTCGGTGTTAGTGAAAATCTACTGGAAATCATTAGTGGACCAGAGTTCACTGTGGCGACCCCTAACCGGAAAAAGACGAAAGACAATACATGGGTTTCATTTTTCTAAGTGTAGGAGCATGCCCAGTATAACCTTCTGTATTGAGTGTGTGAATACATTCCAGGTAGGTTGCACTCCAGTGCAGGATTTTGTGTTCTACACCTACAGCTAGCAACCTCTTTCTGCAGGATATCTGTAGATAGGTTGACAATATGGAGTCACAATGGGCATCAGATAGTGGGATACTGTAACTATTGCTGTCTGTGTTGCTTGTGTTACATGGTTGGTGCTAGAGGAGATATTCAGACATGTACTGTTTTACACTGTGATGTATTATGTCATTAACTACCAACAGATATACTTATTTGCTCACAGTTATTTCCAAGGAAATATAAGATGAATGAAGCTGTATCCAGTATTGTGGTCTGCAGCCTACATATTCTTGCACACTCATGCCATTCTGGAATGGTAGCTGCAGACACTTGCTGATGGATCTGTGTAAATAGTCCATCACCTTGGTACTGTGGTGGCTGAGGATCCCCTGCTTGTACATCTATCGGCATAACAGAATGGCCATATCCTGCTGTGGCCATACCTCTCAGCTGTACAGATTCAACCAGGTTACCCAGAGCCAGGGCTCATATATCTGGTAAGTTCCCCTTCACATTGTGGTTTATGAGCGGGTTTGTAGCCACCCATTACTGGGTTTGCAGGCAGGGGTATTATGGGCACACATCAGAGTTCCAGACTTCACACACTCCATGGTGTCCATGCTTCTACACCCCCATTATGTTATTTTTCCCAACATTATGTGAGTGATATCTGCAAAGTATCCCTATAGTTGTCCCTTCATCCCAGCGTTTTTTAGGGGTTGGTCCACAGTTCATACAGTAGGACATGGTGGGCATGCTACTGGGATTTCTCGACATGGCCTTGAATTTGGGTTCTGTGGACTGTGTTATGTTGTTATTTGGGACCCCATGGGATAACATACACTGGCAGTATGGGTGCGGCACAAGCCTTTGACAGAAGACTGTACAGCATTTGGTACTGATGCAAGCCATCTGCAGCAGGCCAGTGCATTCTGTCACTCCTACACTCCCAGGCTGTGAGCCACTGGATTCCCCTGGGGTGACAGGGTAAGTGTGGGAGGTGATAATGGCAATAGTTCCTGTCCACATTAATCCATTGGTCTGGATGCTGGCAGGGTGATGCTTACAGCTAGGGAGGGACACACCTGCATAGGACACCTCTTCAGCATGCTGAATTCTGTGGGCAGTCCCATACATAATTGGGGGTCATGTTGTACACATTCCCAACAGCAGGGATTTGACCTGTGATAAACCTGTGGATGATGGTGGGGTAAGCTGAGTGAATGTGTGATATGGAGGCTTCTTGCAGCTGACTCACAGATATACCTGGGACATCCCCCCTTATGCTGCCTTGTGCAGGGACATAGGCAGTCTCTCATTACTTCATAACTGTGCCTTTTGTGGTCTGCCAGTGATTGGCCAGACTACATCAGTATTCCATACTACATGGACAATTAATGTGCTGCTAACCTGTATATACAATTCCAAAGGTGTGTGCAGTTGACAGCTACATTTTATATACTCTGTCTAGGGCACTTCCACCTGTGTACTGTGTGTATGTTTGGGCCGACATTCATGGCATGTCCATCTTTCAGATGGTGACAGATATTGACATCTGAACAATGAGTATGGATGACTGCTGAATTGGGTCTTGCTGGGATGCATTGTGGTTGGCACTGCAGTTGTCAGAACATGACCCTGTCATCAACATTAGTGGCCATAGGCCACCAGGACACAACCCTCCATGCCTACATGCTGACCACTTCCACACAATGTACAAAACACAACAACCTAACACACAGAGCCCTGCATACTGTACACATGCAACAATATATCTTGTAAATTTGGCCAGCTCAAGTAATCTGTGCTCCACTGTTATTAACCCCACTCGTACATGTTGCTGCATTTCTACATAGGATTGGGGGAATGAACTGACAACTGTAAACATTTGCTATAACTCTACTGGTATTTCAGATACTCTGTTGGCTTCCATTTAGTTTTGTATTCTGACCCATCATGCAGACTAGAGGTATATCACTAGAGTACAGATGTTAGGTTTTATTGATCTGCATTTCAGTTTCAGACTTCATACCTTGTAGAACTAATATACAACTGCCTGACCTGTTGTAGTCTCTCTGTGTAGGTCTGGAGGGGGGCTGTTATCCATTGCCATTAATTGGAGGGGTTAGATTAGCATTTCTTTATGGTCACCTACACCTGTCCTGATGGCTGAGGCTGTTGTTGGGTATGTGAACTTCACTGACATGCATGTGTATCCTATGGACACACATTTGGGCCACCACATGTACTGTAGTGGGATTTGTCACCTTGTCTAGTACTGCCTACTTTGTTGACAGTAGTATTTGTTATGGATTCCATGCTGCCCATATAGGTGTCCACTATCTGCTGCCATCCCATTCAGCCAACCGATTCCTTTGCATGCTCACATTCATACCATAGATACAACTATCAGAACATACTACTCCATTCAGCAATTGATAGGAAGAGTGAGTTACTTGTGGCTGTGCCAGTACTGAGGATGGTGCTGGAGGGCTGACTATGTCAGATGCACATAGTACATTCCTTATACATGGTAAAGCACAGGTAGTGTCATGCTTGGCATCCTTTTTACTACATGTATGAGTAAGAGAGAGGTGTCATTCCCTGGGTTCCTACCATGTCAGTGTATGTGCTATGTGTTGCCTCTTTGCCAAAGCCTGGGCATACTGGGCATGTCTCCTTTTGCGTACATGGGCAGGGTCAGGTTGTTCCTCCTCCAAGTCACTCTGTGTCTGTGCAGGCCTTGGCAATGGTGGGGGGGCTGTCTGGCCCTGCCCCATGCTGTTCCTGCTGCAGCTGTTTCCATGGGATCATATTGTGTAGCATGGCACATACAATGAAAATTTGTGTACATGTAGCTGGAGAGTACTGCAAGGCTCCACCGGATATGTCCAGGCACCAGAACTGTGACTTGAGCATCCCAAACACATGCTCTATTATGATTCTCATTTGTGCATGTGCCTCATTATGGAGTCCTTGTTCGGGTGTGTGTGCATTTCTGATGGGTGTCATCAGCCACGGCTCCAGTGCATAACCAGCATCCCCCACTAGGTGGCCATATGGAATGTCCCCACTGGCAAATCTCTGGTACAGCTGTGTCATATGCCAGATGCCGGAGTCATGATAGCTTCCAGGTCTGCCAGCACACAAATTCATTATAATGCCCTGGGCATCACACACGACCTGGCAGTTGATGGAGGAGAATACCTTGCAGTTTATGTAGACCCTACCCCACTCACCAGGTGGTGCTTTGATGTGTATGTGCATGCAGTCTACAGCACCCACTACTGCAGGGTATTTTACTATTTGGTGGAAGAGACGCATATTGCTGGTCAACGCCTCATGGGTATTGAGGAAATATATGTGCTCACTGGCATGTGCTGACATGGCATCCAGGAACTGGTGGAGTACCCTGGATGCTGATGCCTGTCAGATCCCCATGATATCCCCAGTTGGCCTTTGGAAGGTACCTGTGGCTAGTATTCTTAAGCCTACACATATCTTGGTATCCACTGGGATGGGTTCCCCTCTGTTGGTTCTGTGTATGAGATATGGCCGGCACAGCTCAACAATTTGCTGTAGGATGCCCCTGTCCACCCTATAGCACTCCACTGTCCCCTGCTCATGTAGCCCCTGGTAGGTTACACTGGGTCTGTACACTCTTCTTCTTCTCCTCACTGTGGTTTTTCATCAGCATTCTCATCCTCACCACCCTCAGCCTCTTCCACATATTGATGTATGAGAGCGACAGTAGCCCTCATCATTTTGTTAGTTTTGTCTGGCAAAATTCCCCCATCTGTGTACACCGGTGGTGTAGAGTTTGTGTGAAAAAACTGAGTGAAAGGTGTTTGCATAGTTTATAGTAGTGTGCTGGGCTGGGCTGCTGCTTGTGTAATTGGCTGATTCTGATACATTTTACCTGCCAGCTATGCTAGTTCTCCTTGATTGCCTTCCTACTTCTGTTTTCCCTTCCCATTGCCTTCCCGTTTAAGCCCTGAGGCACCCCACACACACTCAGTGCTCTGATGTGCACAGAGCTGCTATTTCTTGGGATTTTTTTTTTTGTTTAAAACCCAGTGCACACCCATTTAGGCTATGTAAACACTGTTAGGCAGCCTCAGACACACACCATTCTTTAGCTGTGCTTAGCGAAGGGCAAACACAGGCCATAGAGCTCCAATGTGCTTACAGCATGCATGACACAACCCCTTATAAAGTTAGCTACCTCTTAGGCTTGCACCATGGTGTTACTGCACTTCCATGGTTGGGTGCTAGCTAACACTGAGAGGAAATCTGTGATTTAGTATCATTCCCCTCATTGGCATAAAACTGACTGCTAATGCATGGTTACAAGAGTGAAACTCAGCCTTCCCCCTTAGCAACCACTATTCAATGGTATTGTTATCTTCTGCATGCCATTGACTATTATGGCAGAATGCTGATTTTAAAAGCCTATTTCCAGCTTGTTTTAAATTGTTGGGCCGATCCCATTTGCGTACTGCTGTCCTACACTTACATGGCCGAAATTGGCTAAAAAAAAGTAAAAGTTATTTTTTATAATTTTGCAACTATTTACCATGCCAATGGCCATATATCTGGCCATTGGCATGCCTACTACATTGAACACATGCTTTCTTTGGAGATGTCATGCCTCCATTTTGTAATTTGCAGAAATGTATTCAGTTAGTAACCGAATACATTTCTGCAGGTTACACTATTCCTGCACAGATGCCTGTATGCTTCCTGGATTGCTAATTCACCTCATTTGCATGGTTTTCACCTGCAAATGGGGTAACTAGCATACAGGAACTGTGTCCGTGCAGGAATAGTCTTGGAGGGCTCGTGCACATCCCGAGAGCTCATTCCTGGATCACTCCTTGGCCATATTGCGCGCAGCAGCTCTTGCACTATTCCTGCACACCGTGCAGAGCTTGCTGAATCCTGGGGTATGACTTATGAGGAGGACTTGTAGATTGGCACTCAAGAAAATGGTTTCTATGATGAATTCTGTTTTAATGGGAACAGTACCTCATATGTCAAATTTTTATATACTCCAAGAAAAATATGAACAAAAATTGTGTAATTAGTGTTTGCTTTCATATGGGCTTCAAGATTATACCCAGTGAAAAGATGCATGCTATATATAAGTCAATATAAAGGGAGATTAGGGTTATCAATTCCAGTTGTTTGTTTTGCTTCTTTAAACTTATATAGAGAATTAAAATTAATAAAAGGAGAAAATAATAAATTAATAGTGAAAATGTCTAAAAATATATCCAAAAATCAGGACATGATGAGACTAAGAAAAATAGATAAATATTATATAAATGATATTGAAATTAAAAATTATCAAGAAAAAGTACTAACATGGAAAATGAAAATGGATTATATAGAGAATAACAGAAGGCTGTGGTAGGAAGAGACAACACAGCATGTAATTTTGCAATGTAAAAGAGTGGTTAAATTCTTGAAAAAGGTTGTGTGAAGTTTTTTTAGAATATCAATGATGAAAACATTATAGATATGAATATGATTATGTATGAATATTATAAAAAAACAAGGAAGAATATCTGAGAAGGGTAGATTATTTTATGTAATATGGGTTATTTGGAGTGAAAGACTGAATGATATTTTGTTTAATGGAAAATGTATTTTGCTTGATATACTGTGAAATCTTAGATTATGGTTGTGGAAAAAGTGAGGGCCAATTATGAAAGAATAATGAGGATGATGGTAAATACACAGGAATGTGTAGAAATATACTTGTAAATAATGTTTTGTTTATGTTGTCTTAATTAAAGAACCCCATTCATTTTGATAGTTGCCATGAAATCTTTTACATCCGCCTGAGCTACCACAAAATTAAGCAGATGGGGCCTCAGTTTAACATCTCATTCAAAAGACAGTACTTTCAGGTGGGCAGCACCTCCTCCCACCCCCCACTATGCTGCAGTATCAGCAATTAATCCACATGGTATAAGAATTGAACCCACGGCCTTTTGCATCAAGGGCATGTGTGTTACTTGCTAAGCCACTGACAATACCTATTATTTAAATGAAATATAACAGATTAATCCAAGGATACTATAGATGCAGCTATAAACAAAAACATGGGTACATATAAAAAACGTGTTAAGAAGATCAAAACTCTGTGTTAAAATGTTTCCACTTGTTGACTTTTCCCACAAGCTAATATGATGGGGCCTGTTTGTGAATGACATTCATGGTACTGTGTGTAGCATGTGCCTGAATTTTCAGGTGTATTTCATTAATTTAAACTTGTCCTCTATAAGTGCAAGGCTGTAAGCTCTAGGCATGATTTCCAAAGCGTAGTTTGTTTTGAAATTTGCTTTTCAACTTCTTAGATGTCCTATTAAAAATAGACTTATAATCATCCATTTGGAGGTTACAGTCTGGTAATACTATTGAAATAAGGGTTTTGCATCCAGGAAGAAAGAGGTCATTGTCTCCCTCTACTCTTCCCTCATTAGGCCAATCATTGAGTACAATGCCCCAATTGGCATGCGGCCTTTCCAGTTGTTGTAGATGTCTTGTGAGGTAGAACACTCCTTTTGGCATGTACCTCACAAGACATCTACAACAACTGGAAAGGCTGTAGAAGTACCTCACAAAGAGGATTACTGGCCTCAAACAGATGGCCTATGCAGACTGTCTCAAAAAACTCCAGTTTTACTCTGTTGCATATTGCCTACTCAGAGGCGATCTCTGCCTAGCATACAAAGCTATGTCAAACCCAGAGCTGTTGGACATGCTCCACTTAAAGAAATCCCAGTCCCTCTGAGATACATTCTCTAGGGACCTAAACCTTGTCACCACAATAAACAGAACATGCTAGCGGGATAGAGTCCTGTCCCAGAGACTTCCCATACTCTGGAACAAACTACCTATCTATATCAAACAAAGCTCCTCATTAGTACAGCAAGAAAAATCTTGATGATTGGATGGGAGATAGGAAATTCACCCTGGGGATCACTTCTGTGGCTCTGCTCAACAGGGGCACAGGAAAATAATTTTCTTGGGTGGCGAAAGCCAGGGTACCTTTTTGGCTAGGCTTATATAGTCCCTAGGGCCTATAGCCTAGTACCTACCTATGAACCTATGAAACACCTGCAACAACTGGCGAGGCCGGAAAAGTACCTCATAAAGAGGATCCTAGGCCTTAAACATTTGTCCTATATGGACAGACTCAAAAAATTCCAACTATTCTCTGTCTCATATCACCTACTTAGAGGCGATCTCTGCTTGACTTACAAATCCATTGTCATGCCAAAAGGTGAAATTCCTCTTCATCTTTCTAGCAGATGCCTGAAGATTTTGTGCTAAAAGTGACTGGTATTTGGAACTGTTTATAATTCCCTCCACCTTGACTAAAGCCCAAGTTCCAGCTGAAAAAAAGCAACCCCAAAGCATGACACTGCCACCACCATGCTTTACCATGGGAATGGTGTTCTTGTTTTTGTGCCAAATGTGCCTTTTGGAATTGTGACCAAAAAGTTCAACTTTGGTCTGATTAGACCATAACACATTTTCCCACATTTCCCCAACTCAGCTCTGTTAGAAATGCTACATCTAAAGAAATCCCAATCCATCTGTACTATGCACTCCAGAGACCTCAACGTCATTACCACAATCAACAGAACACGCTGGAGGGACAGGTTCATAACCCAGAGACTGCCCATGCTATGGAATAGACTTCCCATACATGTCAAGCAGGGCACCTCACTGGCCCTCTTCAAGAGAAATCTTGATGAGTGGATGGTAAATAGAAAATTCACCCAAGGGATCAATCCAGTGGCTTTACTCGACAGAGGCACTGGGAACTAAGGTCGGGTGGCACGATGCCAGGGTAATCCTATGGCTAGGCTTGTAAAGGCTCTAGGGCCATTAGCCTAGTACACACCTATCAACCTATGAACCTATAAATGATTGAAGAGAAAGTCTATGGAATTTCTTTAGCATGGCAAAGGCTTTTTTGTGTGTTATTTCCTGCATGTTCTATTGAGGCCAAGAGCTACCAAAAAATAAACAACAAAATGAAGCCTTCACCTTCTCATGTCTTACTCCTTATCCTCTCTGTACCAAAGTAATGTAAAAAGCTAAACTATTCTAAAATTTAAAGGCCTAAAATCAGGGACACTTTTTAAATATTAAGAAAACTGATTTAGAAAGCTGACAAAATTAGAATAAATGACTCAACATTTCATGAAGTAAAACAAGACTGCAACTGTGATGCATGCCATTAATTGCCGATTATAATCCATAACCTTTTTCTCAAATATCACTGATGGTAAGAAGGACAGTTATCAGCCAGAATTAGGGACATCCAGTAAATTCAGGGACAGCTGAAAGTGGGTACTCTCCTGACTTCAGCTGTGCCTTCACATCATGTACATTTAAATCATGAAAAGGAAAAAGGCAAGTTGTATCACTTCTGGAGTTCTATGTCTACACGGAGTACTTGGAGCTTTGTACTCTATAATAAGTCTGATTATAGCTTAATATAGGTAACCAATAACATCTTTGGATCTAGATGAAATAAGCAGTGGATATAAAAAGTGTACACACTCCTGTTAAAATGCCATTTTTTTGTGATATAAAAAAATGAGACGACAATAAATCATTTCAAAACGTTTCCCACCTTTAATGTGACCTATAACCTGTACAATTCAACTGAAAAACAAACAAATCTGTTAGGGGAAAAATATAAAAAATAAAAAAAACTTACAATACACTGGTTGCATAAGTGTGCACACCTTTAAAATAATACTTTGTTGAAGCACCTTTTGATTTAATTACAACATTCAGTCTTCTTGGGTACTCAACTGCCATCCATTAAAGAGACTCTGATTAACCTCAAATAAAGTTCAGCTCTCCTAGTAGGATTTTTCTGGCATTTACTCAGTTGCCTGCTATAGCAAAAGCCATGATTCGCAGAGAGCTTACAAAGCATCAAAGGGATCTCATTGTTGAAAGGTATCAGTCACGAGAAGGGTACAAAAAATTTCCATAGCATTCCATATACCATAGAACACAGTGAAGACAGTCATCAAAAAGAGGAGAAAATATGGGACAACAGTGACGTTGCAAAGAACTGGACTTCCCTCCAAAACTGATGAAAAGACAAGATGAAAACCAGTCAGGGAGGCTGCCAAGAGACCTACAGCAACACTGAAGAAGCTGCGGGAATTTCTGGCAAGTACTGGTTGTGTACTACATGTGACAACAATCTCCCGTATTCTCCATATGTCTGGACTATGGAGTAGGGATGCAAGACAGAAGCCTTTTCTTACACAGAAAAACATCCAGAGTCAGCTAAAATTTGCAGAAAAATATATTGTCTCCCAAAAGCATGTGGGAAAATGTGTTATGGTCTAATCAGACCAAAGTTGAACTTTTTGGTCAAAATTCCAAAAGGCACATTTGGCACAAAAACAAGAACACCATTCCCATGGTAAAGCATGGTGGTGGCAGTGTCATGCTTTGGGGTTGCTTTTTTTCAGCTGGAACTTGGGCTTTAGTCAAGGTGGAGGGAATTGTAAACAGTTCCAAATACCAGTCACTTTTAGCACAAAATCTTCAGGCATCTGCTAGAAAGATGAAGATGAAGAGGAATTTCACCTTTTGGCTTGACAATACCCCAGGCATATATCCAAATCAACAAAAGAATGGCTTCACCAGAAGAAAATTAAAGTTTTGGACTGGCCCAGCCAGAGTCCAGACCTAAATCCAATAGAAAATCTGTTGGGTAACCTGAAGACGGCTGTGCACAAGAGATGCCCTCACAATCTGACAGATTTGGAACACTTTTGCAAGAAAGAGTGGGCATATATTGCCAAGTCAAGATGTGCCATGC
>NC_056740.1:501633711-501683711 GCF_019279795.1 Protopterus annectens | reverse complement strand
CAAAACATTGCAGGCTCTCTCACTTGCATACCTACTATGCACTTGTACTTTCCAGCTGTGGTATAGACTTATATTCTGTAACAGTGCAGATGTTCCTTGGATTATCTTGAACTGTGGTGTGACATGTGAATTCTACCACATACCACTCCTACATGATGGTCTACCTTATTTATAAACCTATTTAGTCTGTAGGGGGAATTCAGTAATGCCTACATGATTTTGTTTTTGTGTACACTTCATGGCCCAATGCGTACATGAGCACAAACATTTTTAGAGTCAGTAAATGTCGCTTAGTGGTGGGCAGGCATGCGTAAACAAGGAAATTTCCTTGCAGCGCAAATTTCTTCATAAGCAGGTGAATCTTATGCAAATTAGCCAGGTGGAGTGATCTAACAAGCCGAAAGGTGTCCATAGAGACTCCATATCCGTGTTCGTAGTATATGCAGAAAATTTCTGCATACAGGAGTCTACATGGACAGAAGGGGATGTAAAAGTCCACAAATATGGACATAACTCCCCTGAAAATGTTAGCTCACATACATAACTGTGTTAAGCTACATCGTGGATGTCTGAAAAAGGAAGGGAATATTTAAACTTAATGATAACGTTTTTAAATAATTTTTGCATATTTGTGCTATCCACCGCATTGTGCAAAAGTGCTTAACAGAAAAAAATGGTAAAATAACATCTATAATATAGTTTTCACAAATATACTATAGAACCTTGCGTTGGGTTGTTTCCACTGGATGCGGATGAGATCAGGGGGGTATGTCCTGTTGCTTTTAGGATTTTTTAGTGCTTAGCCCCTGTGTTTGTGTGGCATGCCACATAGCTTAGCATGTTTGTGTGAACAGACTACCCACAGGACAATGATGATGTAGGCATCTGTCAATTAAAACCAGATATATTCAATTAATACTATATACTTTTGTATAAGCTATGTGGCACAACGTCCTGCATAGCGCCATGCTGTGCAATAAAGCAGGGCCTTTAAATCACGTCAATTACATCCTAGGCAGGTGAACTGCATCATAATTAACCAACCCCACAGGGTGGACCTACAGCAGAACTGTATAAAGTATGCACACACCCTGCATTCTGATTTCCCCTACAATGCTCTGAACCATTGGAGTACAGACTTGGAAATTTTAACTGAGATAATGCTAGGTGTTGCTGCAGCTATTGTACATCTGTATGTGCTAGATGCTGAAGTCAATGCTGCTGGTGCTGCTGACAATAGGCCTAGGTCAAGAAGGAGAAGAGTGTTCAGGCCCAGGGTAACCCTCTAGCAGCTACATGAGCTGGAGATTATAGAGTGCTACATGGTGGAAAGGGGCATATTACAAGAGCTTAGTGAGCTCTGCTGCCCTCAGTTCAGAGCCAGAGCTAACAAAGAGGAGCCCATCCCAGTGGAAACTAAGGTATGTGTAGCCCTTAAGATATTAGCTACAGATACTTTTCAAAGATCAACTGGGGACATGACGAGGGTGTCACAGGCATCTGCATCCAGGATACTCCACCAAGTTCTGGATGCTATGCTCCCACATGGCAGTGAGCACATATCTTTTCCTGTTGACCTCCACAGTGAAGGCCAGCAATATGCAACACTTCTACCATGTAGCACACTACCCTGAAGTACTGTGTGCCATAGATTGCACTCATGTACACATCAAGGCACCACGTGGTGAGCAGGGTACAATCTAAATTAACTGCAAGGGATGCCATTCCATCAACAGCCAAGTCATGTGCAATGCCCAGGGGATTATCATAAATGTGTGTCCTGGCAACCCTGGCAGTTATGATGACTCCCATATCCGGCACACTTCACAGCTGTACTGGATATTTGCTAGGGGGTGACATCCCCCAGGGCCATTTACTGGTGGATGCTGACTACGCCTTCAAACTGTGGATGATGGCACCCATCAGAAATGCACACCCACCCACAGAAGAATGCTATAATGAGTCACACACAAAAAACTAGGAACATCACAGAGCGTGTGATTGAGCTTTTGAAGTCATGGTTCCAGTGCCTCAATATATCTGGTGGAGCACTGCAATATACTCCACCCACATGAACACAGATATTCACAGTATGTGCTATGCTACACAGTCTGATCCTGTGGAAACAGCTGCAGCAGGGTCAGCAAAGGGAAGGGATACACAATCCCCCCACCAGTGCCTAGGGCACCTTAGCCACAGTCACAGGAGAACTCAGAGGAGGAACCCCCTGCTGATGTCACTGTAGGCAAATGTAGGTGTGTTCAGTATGCCCTGGCTTTGGCTAAAAGACAACACATAGCACATTCACTGACAACCTAGGGGCCTAGGGACTAACACATACAGATATTAAAATTTATGCCATCCAAATCACACATCCTGTACCTATCCATGTATTGGCTGCATACTGTTCGCATTAGACAGAGGCAGTCCTGAACTACAGTTCCGTAACTGCTGCACTTGCAAGGGAAGCCCATAACCTACACATTAGTATAGTGGATTGTTATGTTATGTCATTGTACCTGGTACATTATGCAGGGAACTATACTGGTCTATTTGGACAGAAATTACATCCACATGGGACTACAGACACCCATTCCACTAACATGCTACCATTTGTATTTGGTAGGCCTCATGCATGGAATATAAGATTACTGGCACATCATTCAAGGCCCATGTTCGAAATTATGTTAAATGATAGTCAGACTAGTGGGTGTTCTAGAAGAACATGGTCTTTTGTTCCCCCGCCCCTCAAAACAGCAGTGTCCCCTTGTAACTGCCATAACAATAAATCATCTAAACTATATGAGCATGTCACATAGTTAGTATTCCACACTGCATCAGAACAGTAATGTACAATTTGAATGTACATATTATGTGTTAGTTAACTCAGAATAGCAAAGTACATATTTATGCAGGTGAAAGTGTGATGAATGATCCCCTGTCTGCCAAGCAGCTTCTGTGGCTCAAAGGACTAAGGCAGGTAGCTTGTGTGATGGTGTTCAGAGCTCTAATCCTGAGTTACCAAGAAACTTTGAATGTTAAAGAATAATAAGTACTATTTTGCAGACTATGACTCTGTGTATTATACTAGTATTAACCTATTTCACATATCTACTATACATTTGCATCTGCAACACACATCTAAGACCTATTTAAATAGTCTTAGGTAATATTGGATAAGCCATTATCAGAACTGCAAAGGCTGGGACTTGGAAACATATAGCAGCATGCATATGTTGAAAATAGATCTAGTACCACCTGCAACATGATGTACTATAACAAAATAATAACAGCTATGAATGAAAAAATGTGATGTGATGTAATTTATATAGATTTGACAGGGCCATACACAAAATACTGATTAATAAATTAGAGCAACCAGGTACTGATGCACTCTTGATAAGATGAATATCTGCATGGCTTACATATAGGAAATGACAAGTATCATACACCAGTTGGACAAGTGAAATTCTTGGTTACAGTCAAGCAGCCCATAGGGCTCTGTCCTTGGCCCAAACTTGTTTAGATTTGTCTTTACACCTATATGTTTCATCTGAGTTGTTCTACAGTCTGTGTGCAAATGACTTGAAGTTGGGTATACTGATTACATGTGTTACAGATGGGAATTATGCTAAGTAACTTGAATAAATTGACCATTTGGGCACAGGAGTATAATACACTGATAAATACATAAAAAATTAGCCATATGAGATTTGGACAACATAAATAGAAAGGATAATATTAAACACAACACACAGTGGTTGAAACTGTAGATTCATTTATGGACCTAAGTATATAGGTAGATCTATCTTTGAGTTTTTCTAATCATATCAAAATCCCCGCCTGGAGTACAACTAGGTATGGACTGGAGTTAGTTTTGGAACAGTAAGTCTCTGATGTAAGCAATGCACCACTCATTTGTGCACTGCTTAGCAAGGCACAAATAATGCAAAAATGCCACTGCGCATACCCATACACTTAGGCAGAGCACATATCCATTGCTCCTTGCACAATTTTGCTTAAATATATATATATATATATATATATATATATATATATATATATATATACATATATATAAAAATAAATGCATATATGTGTCTGCATATCTGAATTGCCCTACATACTCAGATCTTAGAGATTAAAGCTGCACTATGACACTTATAATGTTGGATGAAAGACCAAAAGAAAGGGCTCAACATTAGACAGTGGACTTACAAAACTGTGAAAGTGCTTAGAATAACATGTGCTGCAATTAGAGCACTATTGGTATATGTGAAGTTCAGTGTTCTGACGAGCAGTCTTCTCTCACATCATGTGTAAATAATACCACATTTGACATCAAACCAAAATTTCATGTGAAACACACATACCTATGAGTGAAAACTGTGGTATTGCTGCTTGCATCTACACAGTAACGAGTCATACCATATCTCCCTAAGACAGCAAGTGGAATGAATATGTGCATGTATTGTCTAGCCATATGTTTGTATCTACAGCAGCAACAACACCCACATTCACTACAGCCCCCCATCTCTGCTGGATTTGACCAAACATACATCACCAATTAAACAAGTTGTGTAAAGTATTATGTTGTGTGCACACTCATTGGCAGCTTTAATTTACTTTTGTTACAGGCTTCACCAATACAGATACTGTTGTCACATAGCTAGGCTACAAAACAGTTTATGCTACTAGCTGCAGATGACAGTAGGAAGCACTGTGACTCTGCAGACCTCCCAAGGTGTTTAACACAGAAGTTGTTTATGATCTCTAAAATTACTTTACCTCCAATCATTTACAAAGCAGACTTGAGCTGTGGCACGTGCATTAAGTTCTGTGATGTGTAATGTGTAAGACTAGATAGGGATTATAATCCACTCCAGGCCACTCTTTGTATATATGTGCATGTGTGTATGTATATATATATATATATATATATATATATATATATATATATATATATATATATATATATATATATATATATATATATATATATATATATATATATATATATCCTCAAAAAGCAAGTGTGAATACCACACTGACTTCAAAAACTGGTATTATTTTGCACTTGTTGGCCGTTGCAGTTGATGCAGGCCTCCAAACTTTTGTCTTCCACAAGGCTTGCTGATGTCATCTATCATAAGTGTACCTAGAGCCATGTTAATGTCAGACTTAAGCTGTGGTGTGTGCATTAAGTACTGTGATCTATAGTGTGAAAGACTAGATTGGTAGGGGTTCTAATCTCACTCCAACCCACTTTGTGTGTGTATAACTCTCCAAAGAGTAAGCATGAATACCATACTAGCTTTGTTGTGCACTTTTTGGCTCTTGCAGATGATCCAGGAGTCCAAACATTTGTCTTCCACAAGGCCTACTGATGTCATCTAACATAAGAGTACCTAAAGCCATGTTAATGTCAGACTTATGCCGTGATGTGTGCACTAAGTGCTGTGATCTGTAGTGTGTAAAACTAGATAGGTAGGGGTTCTAATCTCACTCCAGCACACTTATAGGTTCATAGGTTGGTAGGTACTAGGCTATCGGCCCAAGGGCCTACATAAGCCTAGCCAACAAGGTTCCCTGGCTTACGCCACATAAGAAAGTTACTTTCCTGTGCCACTGTCGAGCAGAGACACAGAAATGATCCCCGTGGTGTATTTCCTATTTCCCATCCACTCATCAAGATTTTTCTTGAAGAGTGCTAATGAAGAACTTTGCTTAACATAGATGGGTAGCCTGTTCCAGAGTATGGGAAGTCTCTGGGATAGGAATCTATCCCTCCAGCATGTCCTGTTTATTGTGGTGACAAGGTTTAGGTCCCTAGAGCATGTAGCTCTGAGGGATTGGGATTTCTTTAGGTGAGGCATGTCCAACAGCTCTGGGTTTGACACAGCTTTATATGTTAGGCAGAGATCACCTTGGAGTAGGCAATATGCTACAGAGTAAAGCTGGAGTTTTTTGAGACGGTCAGTGTAGGGCATTTGTTTGAGGCCAGTAATCCTCTTTGTGAGGTACTTCTGTGGCCTTTCCAGCTGCTGCAGATGTCTTGTGAGGTGCATTCCAAAAGGGGCGTTGTACTCTATAATGGGTCTAATGAATGTTGAGTAGAGGGGAGCGATGACCTCTTTTTTCCTGGATGAGAACCCTTTTATGATGAGGTGTGGCACATAGAAGGACTTCCTGACTACTGTGACGATGTGACTATCAAAGGAGAGACTACTGTCCACCTGGGTCCCAAGGTCTCTTATCACGCATTTGGTGTTAAGTAGATTGCTGCCTATGTGGTAGTTCATGGGTACAGAGTTTTTACTAAAGGGGATGACACTGCACTTTTTGGCATTGAGCTTGAGGCCATGGCTCTGACACCAGGCATCTGTCTCAGAGAGGCCCTTCTGTAGGATGTTCACATCATTTGGGGACTTGACTATGGCTCCTAGTTTGCAGTCATCTGTGAACTTCATTAGCCAGAGGCCTTCTGTGTTAGCCTGTACTTCAGAGAAGTACATACCAAACAGGAGCAGTCCCAGGATG
This sequence comes from Protopterus annectens, assembly GCF_019279795.1. Taxonomy (NCBI): domain Eukaryota; kingdom Metazoa; phylum Chordata; order Ceratodontiformes; family Protopteridae; genus Protopterus; species Protopterus annectens. Next base: position 501,677,171 of record NC_056740.1, on the reverse strand, counting down.
GAACCCTGTGGTACTCCACTTGTCACTGGTTTGAGGTCAGATTTGGAGTTTGCAACTTTTACAGTGTGGGTTCTGTCAGTGAGCCAGTTGGTAACCCATCTTGTGATGTAGGGATTTATGCCTAGTTTATTGAGTTTAGCTATAATTACAGAATGGGGGATGGTGTTGAAAGCCTTGGCGAGGTCAAGATAGGCTGTGTGAACCACCTTACCCTCATCTACGGCTTTGGTGACTGCCTCAAAGAAGTCGATCAGGTTCAGGAGGCATGATCTGTCTTTCACAAACCCAAACTGGCTGGGATCCAGAGTTTGGAGGCTACCAATGTCTTTGTTTATGAGTTCCATGATGATACGTTCCATGGCCTTGCAGACCAGGCTCGTCAGGCTAATAGGTCTATAGTTCCCGGGATCAGTGGTGGCTCCCCCTTTGTGGAGTGGGATAACTGTTGCTGTGTGCCATTCAGTGGGCACAAAGCCTGATGCAAGGCTATTATTGAACATGGTGCTTAAGTGAGGAGCCAGTTCATTCTGAAGTTCATGTAAAACACAGCCTGGGATGTTGTCCGGTCCCATGGATGCTGTGTTTTTGGCTTTAGAGAGTGCAGCTTTCACCTGCGTAGTTGTGATTATAGGGACTCTGCATTCTTCCTGTATAGATATGGGCCCTTTAGGGGGTGAGGGGGTAAAGTTAGCACTGAACCTATCTGCCGGGATGTTGGCAATATCAGTTGGTTCTGTAATTTTTGTGCCTTTGTGTTGTAACTCAGAGCCGATCTGGGTGTTGCCATTGAGATTCTTGACATAACTATAGAATGCTTTGTGGTTGTCCTTGGAATTAGTGGCGATTTTATTTTCGTAGCTATCTTTGGAGGATCTTATAAGGGATATCAACTTCTTACTGAGGCTGACCAGGGAGCTCCTCCACTCATGGGATTTTACTCTCTTTTGCAACCATTTCTTCCTTCTGTTGTACAGTTTGTTTATGGCAGGGGACCACCAGATTGACTTCCTTTTTTTGGATGATAGTGTCTTGGTTCTGTTTGGAGTAGCATGATCCACGCACTCATGTAAGTGCTTATAGAGTGCATTTGTGTAGGATTCAGCAGTTGTAACTGTATTGTCCATCTGCATAGGTGTCATGAAGTTCACTACTTCTGTCTTAAGAAGCATGAAGTTGGCTTTGGAGAAATTTTTTACTGTGGTTTCCTTAATGGTGGGCAAGGGTGGGATGTGGATATCAAGGGTGATTAGCTTATGGTCGGATCGGACCAACAAGGAGTTGACTTCAGGCGTGGAACACTGGTCACTCATGTTGGTAATGACTAGGTCAAAATATATTGTTGCCCCTGGTGGGGGTGTGGATAAGTTGATCTAGGGCATTGGAGTTTATGAATTCTAGAAAGCGTTGCACTAAGGAGTTGGTGCATGAGTAGTTTTCTCAGTTAATGGTGGGGTAGGTGAAGTCGCCCATTATTAGAGAGTTTGGTTGAACCCTAATATTTTCAAGTACATCAAGAAAAGAGGAGTGGGAATCCTGGGGCATGGTGAAGGATCTGTAGCAAGCTACAATTTGGATTGCAGTTTTGACAAGAGTTAGTTGCACTTGGATAACCTCGGATGCATTATGCTGAACAACTAGCCTGGAGGTGTAGATATCCTTAAAGAATATGGACACACCCCCACCTTTGGTGTTTCGGTCCAGGTTACATGGCCGAAAAGTGTGGTATGAGTTATTGCCTGTTAGTGCAGGGGTGCTCTCTGGAGCCTTGAACCAGGTCTCAGTCACTGCATAGATATCGATGTTCTCCATTTTTAGGAGAGCCTCGAGTGAGTGCATTTTGAAATTTAGACTTTTAGCATTGAGTAGCATTACCCTCAGTTTTTGCTTGCTTGCTCCCATTATGGTGGTGAATTTGTTACTTGAACCCTGCCTAAAAAAGGCACTATAGGCCCAGCAAGAGCCTTAGCCAGTATCCGGAATCCCAGGGGCGACAGGTGCAGGCCACTTGATGTGTTTGTTTGTGTATGTGCATCATCCAAAAAAACAAATATGAATCCCACACTGACTTACAAAGATGCAGGATTTTACACTGTTTTGGGCCCAGCAGGTGATGCAGGCCTCCAAACTCTTGTCCTCCACAAGGCCTGCTGATGTCATCCACCATAAAAGTAGCTAAAGCCATATTAATGTCAGACTTAAGCTGTGGTGTGTATGTTAAGTATTGTGATCTGTAGTGTGTAAAGCAAGGTAGGTAGGGTTTGTGTGTGTGTGTGTGTGTGTGTGTGTGTGTGTCTCTTCTGTAAACATAAATAGGTAGTGGTAGTATTCTCTCTGCATTCAAACTGATGTATGTAGATGCTAGTCAGAGCATTTTCATCAGCCTATGGGATCATAGCATCATTGCAATTTACTAGGCTAATGGCCGTAGGGCCCTTACAATCCTAGCCAAGTTCTTACCCTTATTTACACGATCAGCATCTATTGCCCATGTCCAAGAGGGACACAGGTGGAGCCCCTGTGATTAAATTACTGTCACTATTCCAATTGTACAGATTGCATTTGAAAAGGACCAATGATGTACTCTGTTTGACATGAAGTGGGAGTATCTTCCAAAGTTGTTAAACTCTGGTAGACAAATCTCCCCCTCCAGCAGGTTTTATTAATGTCACATTCCATGTTAAGGTCTTTACAGTGAGTAACTATTTGACTTACAGATATGCAGCATTTCCAATAAAGCAAGATCACATATTTTGTTGTATGCAAGGCAGAGATCACCTCTGAGTAGTCTGCATGACACACACTAAAGTTACAGTGATTACAGATGATCCCCATAGGACAGATACTGAAGAATGTAATTTACCTTGTGAGGAACCTTTGTGGCCTCTCCAGGTGCTGAAGGAGCTTAGAAAGGTACATACCAAAATGGCCATTGCACTCAAATATTGTCTGATGAGGGAAGAGTATATGAAGGTTATAAGTTCTTCTTTTTCTGGAGACAATGCCCTCGCTTATGACATGAGCAAGATAGAATGCCCTCCTTACCACTGTGGAGACATGGTGATCTAACTGTCAACCTGTGTGCTCAGGTCTCTCACCCCAGAGTATGTACCTAAGGTGCTGCTATTGCTGTGGTACTTAGCAGGGACATCATTGTTACTGAAAGGAAAGATAATACATATATCTGAACTGATTTTAAGGCCATCACTTTGGCAACAATCATTTGTTCATATATGACCCTCTTGTAGAATTTTAACATAATTTGGAGATTCTATGACACCTCCTAGTTTGCAAGATCACCAATCCTTGTCAGCCACAGACATTTACTCTGTGCTTGTACTTTGCAGAAATTAATTCCAAACAGTAGAGGACCCATGACTAAACCCTGTGGAACACCACTGGTTACAGTTCTGTTATTGGAGGTGGATTCCCCTATTTTGACTATATCAGTTATATCAGTAGCCAATTAACACCCCTTGTAATGATATAAGGGATGATGCATAGTTGAGTGAGCTTGTCAATGATGCCTAAGTGGGAGATAGTGTCAAATGCCTTGGCTATGTCCAGGTAGGCAGAATGCACAGCTTTCCCATCATCCAGATCCTTGGTGACTGTCTCAAAGAAGTCTACCATGTTTAACAGGCATGATCTCCCTTTGACAAATCCAAACTGTGTAGGGTCAACTATTTGGAGATTACCAATATCTGTGTTGATAAGGTCCATGATGGTTTGCCCCATGGCCTTGCAGATATGGCTAGTCAGGCTAATAGGTCTCTAGTTCCCAGGGTCAGTGGATGCAACACCTTTGTGCAAGGGAATAACAGTAACTGTTTTCCAGTCAGCTGGGATGAATCCGGTGATTACACTATGATTGCAAAGAGTTCCCAATGGTGTTCCTAATCCATGTTGGACCCCATGTAAGATGCAGGCTGGGGTGTTATTAGTTCCCATAGAAGCTGTGTTTTTGTCCTTAGGGAAGCAATTTTCAACCTGCTATTCAGAGATACAGAATAGGGGACAGGTAGTATGGATGTCATGGGGTATGTGTGGTGGGGAGAGGGGACTGAAGTTTTCACAGAACCTGTTGGCCGACAGGTTTGCTATGTCTACAGGCTAAGTATATATGGTATCATTAACTATGAGTTAGACAGAAATCTGGGCCTTTCCTTTTAGGTTACAGATGTAACTTTAGAATGCCTTGCGGTTGTCCTTTGCAGAGGAGGCTAATTTGGACCCATACTTTGTTTAGGAGGACTTCACAACAATTCTTTTGTGCTTGTCTAAGCTGAGGTGGGAGTGTTTACAGTTTAGGGGCCTCCTTGACTCCTAGTCTTACACAGCAATGTCTTCCTCTTATTGTAAAGCCTGTTAATGGCTGTTGTCCATCAACCAGGTTTGCTCTTCCATGTGGAGCTTGTTTTGCTCCTCTCAGATACAGCCAGGTCAATGCAGTTATACAGGTGTTTATATAAAGCATTGGTGTATAGCTTGGCATACTTGCCATTTCCATCTGATGAGGGAGGTGCAGTGAAGCTATTTATACCATTCCATAGGAGGTTACGATCTGCTTTTGTGAAATGTTTTAGTTTATTTGCTGGAAGGGGGTGGTTGTCAGGTGTGATAGTTATTTTGACTGAAACCAATTTGTGGTTAGATATCACCAGGGAGGACCTCACAGTGGGGGTTCTAAAGTGTTCTCTCATATTGGTAAGCACTCAGTCCAGTATGTTGGCCTGCTTTGTGGGGGTGTCAACCAACTTGTCCAGGGCATTGCAGCTAACAAAGTCAAGTAACCTTTGGGCAAGTGAGTTTGACCATGAGTAATCTACCCAGTCAGTTGATAGTTAAAGTCATCCCAAACCATGGTGTTTGGATATATCTTGATAGACTCAAGTAGAGCCAAACAAGCAGAGCAGGTATCCTGAGTCATGGAGTTGCTCCTGTAGAGCAATTACTTGAGTAGGTGTCCTACAAACTGTCAATGGCACCTGAAGTGTATCCAGGGAATCATACTGTGTAACCAGTCAGGATGTGTATCTGTTCTTAATGAATATTTATGCACTGCCTCCATTAGTGTGTATACCTTTTGATTGAGGTCAGAATGTGTGGAAGAAGGTGTAGCCTGGTATGGCTGTGGTGCTCTCTGCCGTCTTGAACAAGGTCTCTGTGACTGCACAAATGTCTGCATCTTCCAAGGTGAGGACAGTTTCCAGGGAGGGAAGTTTCATGTTGATATTCCTAGCATTTAGCAGCATAACTTTCATGTTGTTTGTACATGGGGTTTTACATTGTAAATGTTGTCCTTGAGACACTGCCTAAAAAGGGCACTATGGGGGTGGCAAGATCCATGTGCAGTAGTCAAAATCCCAGGGGAGACAGATGAAGACCATCTCTGGCAAAGCACTGAGGTCTGTTAAGCATGTCATCCCAGGCTGACAGATAGTTGATCCCCTTAAAATGACACCAGATGCTAAGTGAATTATTGAAGTCAATCATTTTCTGTTTGTATTGAGGCATCATTCTAGGAGAAGGTAAAATGCAGCTGAAGGCCAAGGGCATGCCTGCCTGAGACACATAGTCTGAGAACTCAGTCATGTCTGTCTTCATACATTCCAGAGAGGTACATCTCAAGTCATACATACCAGCAGGAACTATGATGTGGTCATAACAGTACCTGTTGTTGACAGACTTGAGTGCATGTGTGATATGGCATATCCTGGCACCTCACATACAGCTGACTGTGACCTTTCCTTTATGTAGCCTGGTGAGAGGGACATCAATGTGTCTCATGATGTAATCACCTATGACTAATATGTTTTATTTTGTGTTTTGCCTTAGGGGTTTGACTGGTGAGACAGTGGTGTGTGGGCTATTATGTGTACTGTGTTCTGCAGAGGTAGCATTATGTGTAGCATGCTTGTGTTTGTGTTTTGAGGTGTCTGGCGTTTAGGTATGTTTCTGGTAAGGACCTCTGTATATGTGGTTATGTGTGATGTGGTTATGTGTGATGTGGGTTTGGGTGAAGTAGGATGTGAGGTGTGCATGTTGACAACCCCCTTATTGTCATATGCACTGGCCGGTGTGTGAAAGGGATGGATTCAAGGTTTTTAATATAGTTGTATCTCTCGTACATTGTGTTTGTGTAGAGTAGGAGTACAGGTTGGGGATGCTGTCCACATCTCTTCAGCAGTCATTGATAATGCCATTATCAATAGATTATTGCTTGTGTATACGTCACAACAGGCCATGGCTAGACAGTTGCCTGACAGATGCTTAAATGTAACATGTTATTACCTTTATGGTGTCACTCTAAGGTTAAACAGTACCTGACAGTGTGGGATAACATGGTAGATTGATTACACTGTTTTGCCAGGCATATGACACTTGCATAGACCACAATCTTCTTATTAGGCAGGGTCATAACAGCATGCTTACAAAAGTGACAATGTGTAACTCCAGATAAGTAAGTCACATGCTGCTACACCCTTGGGGTTCACAGCCTCATACACACTCTCTGTAATCACTCTTTGCAGTAAGGATGTGGATGTTTGTGCATGCACATAAAACTTGTCCAGCTTTGCAGTAATTACTTTTCCCTTGCAAGTCTCCAATGCCTGTCAAACAACTAGACAGGAAATAGATGCTGTGTAAAATGATGTGGGAACATTCCGGGAACATAAATGTACAGTTTGACATACCTAGGATATGTGGGAGGGACAGAAACATTGTCGAAAGGTGGCCACTCCTCTGCACATCCATGTCACACAGATCACTACCATTACACTGTTGAAGGATAGGCCTCATGAATTGCTGTGAAACTGTTACCTAACATGGATCACTGGCACTGAGGAGCTTGCTAGAGCAACCTTGGACATCTATGTCACCTGTCATTGAACATTATTTTGTGATGCAGCAGCTGTGCCTGTAATCACCATCAGGTCAGTACCCTAGTCAAATCTTAGGAGCCTCAGAACCCAAGGCATAACACATGCAAAAGTCAAAAGATTGGTCTCGTTGCTAATAAAGACATCTACCTGGAAAAGGCTAAAACAAGCCTACAGAGCCTTGCATCATCCAGGACAAACTGGCTGTGGCGTGCTTCTTATCTTGAGCTTGGTGCTAATGCTTTGCTTCTGGTGAGGGAAAAAGAAATGGAGCTTTGTATCCCAGCAGAGTGAGGCTGTGGTGAGACCAGCAGTAGTAATAGCCAGGCAGCAGCTCTGGCAACTCCCCTCTTTTCAGCAGTCATCACAAGGTAATTGTTTTCTGTAAGTACTGCTTGATTAGTGTCTAACTTCAGAATAACCGCCTAAATTTTCCATCCTTAACTTTACAGAGTGTACTTATTAATTTCCCCTCCAGTGTTTGACAGTGCTCTGTACAGACTCAGACACCTTGGATGACATTTTTCTTGGAAACCATGATGGAATTAACTCCAATACAGAGTTGCAAACAGGATAACCAGCTTGCAGTGACAAGCATTGTCCCCACAGTTGTGGACCAGATACTGGTGACATTGAGTTATATTCTCAATACAACAATTTAATCAATAATCTGTTGCCATGGATATGAGGTTTCCCTCTGCAGTCTTTTTTGATGGATATGGGCATACTGAGGCAATGTATAATCACCTCATGTTTACCACCAACCATTTAATTCTCATACAAACTGATATGGTATTTATATGCACAATGCTACTAGAGGCAAAGCCCTCACATAAAAGTACTTCTAATTTTAACAAGGTAGTCAGTGGTACACATGCTGCACTCATCACACAAAACTCAAAGCAAACATGAGCTGAGGCACTGACATGTAACCTTCATAAATCACAGACATCATAGAGAAAGTCCAGATTACAAATACCCTCAGCATCCCCATATGCACTCTGCAAAAACAACACACACATATCAACACATTGAGCTACATCTCATGGAGGACCAACCTATAAGCCCATAAAGCAAACTGACAAGCATTCCAACATTTTAGTAATCGCATACTTCATTGTAAGGCACATTTATGGCCCTCTCAACGAGCTGAGTAAGGAGAAATGCACAGACATTTGCTTATTAGGGCTCTGATTTGCCACATTATGTATATACACATGTCACTGGACCGCAAGTAACACAAATCCAACATGTCAGAGATACACTATATTAACAACCTGGAATAAATGGTCTCTCGCACACCAGTCAGTGCATATGACAATGGGCAGGTAGTGACCATGCACACCTCACCTCCAACCTAACTCAAACCCACATCACACATACCTACATACATAGAGGTCCTCAACAGAGACATACTTAAACACCAGAGACTTCCCAAACACAAACATACACATGCTACACATAATATGCCCACTGCAGAATGCAACACACATGATAGTTTTCACTTCAGTCTCTCACCTGTCAAGCCCTTAAGGCAAAACAGTAAAACAAACATATTAGTCATATGGGATTCCACTGTGAGACACGCAGATGTCCCTCACACCAGGTTGGATGAGGAAGAGATCACAGTCAGCTGTCTGTTAGGTGACATGATCAGCTGTATCACACATGCACTCATGTATCCCAAAACAGGTACCATTATGACTCTGTCATAGCCAATGTTGGTATGAATAATGTAAGATGTACCTTTCTAGACTATATGAAGAGACATGACTCAACTGTTGGACTATGTATCTCAGGCAGGTATGCCCCTAGCCTTAAGATGAATTTTATCTTCAGCTAAAATAATGCCTCAATACAAATGGAAAATGATTGACCTAAAAAATTACCTCAGTTTCTGGGGTCATTCTAAGGTGATACAGTATCTGTCAGCCTGAGATATGGTCAGCAGACCCCGATGCTTTGCCAGACATGGTTTTCATCTGACACCCCTGGGATTTAGGCTACTGGCCAAGGCTCATGCAATGCCCATAGTGACCTTTTTAGACAGTGTCTCAAGGACAAAGTCCCAGATGTGAAAATGACATATTGCAACAACCTCAAGCTTATGCTGCTAAATGCTAGGTGTCTTAACATGAAACTGCACTCACTGGAAACAGCCCTCACCTTGGAAGACTTACACATTTGTGCAGTCAGGGTGACTTAGTTCTCAGCTGTGGAGAGCACCACAACCATATCAATCAACACCTCCTTCCACACGTTCAGACCACAAACTGAAAGCATGCACCTTTCAGTAGGCAGTGTTTCCATAGTCATTACAGATGAATATACATCCAGACTGGTTACACAGAAGGATTCTCTGGGAATACTTCAGGTGCAATTAACTGTTGGTAGGACACCGATTAAAGTCATTGCCAGCTACATGACCCCCTCTGTGGATCAGGACAACCACTCACCTATTTGGATCTACTTGAGTCTATCAACATACATACATACACTCTGGCTTTGGGCAACATTAAATACCCATCCATTGAGTGGGTAAGTGTCTCATGCTGTAACTCACTTGCCCAAAAGTTCCTCAGCTTTGTTCACTCCAATGCACTGGCCCTGCTGGTTGACACCCCCACAAGGAGTACTACCATTCTGGATCTGGTGCTTACAAATATAGGATGCCACACAAGTACCCCACTATCAGGTTTTCCCTCGTGAGATCTGACCACAAGTCTTTCACATGTGAGCTAAGTATCACATGCCCCCTCCCAACCAACAAATAAACTAAAACACTTGTCCAAATAACATAATTACCTTTTATGTCATGATATAGATAGCTGAACTGCCCCACCCCAAATGGATCTAGCAACTATGGCCAGGTCTATACCAATGTGTCATATAAACACGTGTTTAACTGCATTGACTCGGCTGTACCTGACAGGACCAAAACAAGCTTTGCAAGGAAGAGAAAATTTGCCTGGTGGACACATGCCATAACTGAAAACACTCCCTACTCAAATTAAACAAGATAATAGTTCTTGGGAAGTCCTCACAAGCAAACTATGAATTTAAATTAGCTTCTTCCACAAAGGACAACCAAAAGGTGTTATTTAGTTACATCTGTCACCTAAAAGGACAGGGCCAGATCTGTGCCAAACTGGTAGTTAATTATAGCACATATACTGAGCTTGTGGGCATAGCTCACCTGTCAGTTGCCAAGTGCTGTGAATGCCTCACCTCCCTGTCCCCATCACATGTAACCCATGACATACATACCACCTGTCTCCTACCTCTCTAAGACCAAACACACAGCATCTATGGGACCTGATAACATCCCAGGCTGCATCCTACATGGCCGCCAACAGGAATTAGCTACGCCATTGGGAAGTCCTTTCAAACATAGTCTAAGCACTGGCTTTGTCATAGATGATTGGAAAACAGCCACCATTATTCCCTTGCACAAAGGTGATGCTTCAACTGACTCTGGGAAATATAGAGTTATTAGCCTGACTAGCCTTATCTGCAAGGCCATGGAGTGAATAATCACGGACCTTATCAACAAAGATATAGGTAAGCTCCAAACAGTCGCCCCTAGTCAGTTGTGATTTGTCAAAGGGAAATAATGCCTGAAAAAATTGTGGATTTCTTTGAGACAGTCACAAAGGACCTGGATGAGGGAAAATCTATGCATACAGCCTACCTAGACATAGCCAAAGCATTTGATACTATCCCCCACTCAAGCATCATTAACAAAGTCACCCAGCTAGGTATCAGCCCTTATATTGTTAGATGGGTCACTAACTGGCTCAGTGATAGAACCCATAGAGTGAAAATAGTGGAATCCACCTCCAACAGCAGACCTGTAACCAGTGTTGCTCCACAGGGATCTGTCCTGGCACCTCTACTGTTTGGAATGTAGTTCTCCAAAGTACAAGCTAAAATTAAAAGTCTTGGCTGACAAAGTTTGCTAATTACTGCAGACTGGGAGCTGTTATAGAAGCTCCAGATTATGACAACATCCTACAACAGTGTCTTACACACACAAATGATTGATGCCAAACCCTTGACCCTAACCTCAGTGCAACAAAACTGTATTAACATCCCTCTCAGTAAGTGCAGTGTTTCTGTTAACTCACATATGAATAAAACAACCTTATGTATGCACTCACTGGTGAGAGACCTGGTCACACAGGTTGACAGCAACTGTACCTTTGATCACCATGTCTCTGCAGTGGTAAAAAGGGCATTCTATATTGCTCATCTCATAAGTAAGACCATTGCACTCAGAAGAGTAACAGTAGTTATAACTTCTGTATACTCCCCTCATCGGTCCAATAATGGAATAGGATGTCCCTTTTGGTATGCACCTTTGGAAGCACCTGCAGCAATTGGAGAGACCACAAAGGTTCCTCACAAGGGTAATTCAAGGTTTTCAGCATTTGTCCTATGTGGATCGTCTGAAATCACTGTCACTTTAGTCTGTTTCATGCAGATTACTTAAAGGAGATCTATGGCTTGCATATAAGGCAATCTGTGACCAGGCTTAACTGGAAGTGCTGCATACTGCATATCAAGTGGTACATAGGTTACTTACTCTATACACATTAACCTGGTATGCGACAGTAATATAACATGCTGGAGGGTCAGATTTGACTCCCAGAGGTTACCTTACCTTTGAAATTGACTCAAATTTATGTTAAACAGAGCCCCATATTGGTCCTCTTCAAATGCAATCTGGACGATTGGATGTGTAACTGTAAATTCACCCTGGGGGATCCACCTGTGTCCCTCTTGAACAAGGGCAATTGTTGCTAATATAGAAATAAGGGTAAAACTTGGCTGGGCTTGTAAGGGCCATAGGGCCATTACCCTACTAAGTTCCTATGATCCCATGTTATGACCCAGTCAATGGTCCATGTGGGAGTACATGACCTGTGACATACCTCCCTAGACTACTTTCAGATACTACTAAAGCTCTCAGAAGATGTCTATCCAGTCACTGACACATGACTTAAAGCTGCAGAGAGCACAAAAACAGTGCAAGTTTATTATGCCTTCCACACAGTTAGGCCATCTAATTCACAGGTAGGGGCTAAAGGTGGAGGTATCTCTATGTACATCAAATCTAAAGATACCTCAAGGCTTGTCTAACAGGACAATGGACTAGAGCTGTACCTGGTTCAAATCCCAGTAGGAAAAATCTGATACTACATCCATGCAAGCTGTAGGCACCCCTCTATGGATCTGGAAACCTTCTTCTTCTTCTTCTTCTTCTTCTTTCGGATGCTCCCGTTAGGGGTCGCCACAGCAGAACATGTATTTAAACTTATTGGAAACATTAGCCATCCCATACAATACCATATGCATGGGTGACTTGTAATATCCCACTATTAACTGGTAATCCTATACAACACCAAACATACAGGCACAGACATTCCTGGATTTTGTAAACAGTAACTCCCTGCACCAGATAGCCAGTACACCAATCAGGGGAACAACCATACTAGATGTGGCCTTCAGCAACTGAGCAAACGTCAGGAAAATCCTACTAGGACAGCTGAACTTTATTTGGGGTTAATGAGAATCTCTTTAATTGATGGCAGGTGTGTACCCAAGAAGACTGAATGCTGTAATTAAATCAAAACGTGCTTCAACAAAGTATTAGTTTAAGGGTGTGCACACTTATGCAACCAGCTTATTGTATGTTTTTTTATTTTTTTATGTTTTTTCCCCAAACATATTTGTTTGGTTTTCAATTGAATTGTAGAGGTTATAGGTCACATTAAAGGTGGGAAAAGTTTTGAGATGATTTATTGTGGTCTCATTTTTTATATCACAAAACCCTGGCAATTTAACAGGGGTGTGTACACTTTTTATATCCACTGTATCTACTGACCTCATAAGACCCAAATATTCTGAAAGTTTTGAAACATGAGGAAATAAATCTAAGATGACTTATCTGCTTAATCTAGCAGAAGCATATCAGTGTCAAGCGGGAATGGAAATCATATCAGACATAGATAAAAATCAGACAGCAACTGAATGTGCCAAAAGAACAAAAGAAAGAATATAAGGTGAAGGATCAGATGAGAAGGCAAGAAATGTGGAAAATGCATAAATATAGTTGCAAGTATAGAAAACTTCTGAAAGAACCTCATGTTGATCAGGATTGAACGGAGGAATGGTTAAGGAGAGGCAAATTCAAACCAAGAGATGAAAGGTTAATATTGGCGGCGCAAGATAGTGGGCTAAGTACACGTTGGTTTACAAAGTCTATTGAACATGTGGGAGAAGCAGACAAATGTATGTTTTGTAAAACAGAATTGGAAACAGTCGCACACCTCATTTCTGGTTGTAATATACGAATGGAAGAAGGATTGTACACTGAAAGGCATATTAATGTGGCAAGACTGCTGCACTGGGGACTGTGCAAACATTATGGTATTGAAGTGGCTGAAAAACACTGGAAACATGACTCAGAAAGCATCACAGAAAATGATGAAGTCTATATCAACTCAAAAAGCATCACAGAAAATGATGACGTCTATATCACATGGGATCACTGATTACTAACAGTTCAAAAGATAGATACGAGAAAAACAGATATAGTGGTCCATGAAAAGAAGACAAAAGTAGCATTGATAATTGAAATCACTGCACCCAGTGACTACAGTATCTTGCATACAGAGAGAGGCAAAGTCATAAAATATCAGGATTTGCAGGCAGAAATGAGAGCAATGTGGAAGAAAGATACCCAGACAGTTCCAATAGTAGTAGGAGCAATTGGTCTTACAAAAAAGAATCTACAATCGTATTTAGTTATGTTACCAATACATGAACTCTGTACGAATTGCAGAAAGAGTCATTACTGGGCATATTGTGAGTGCTGTGAAGAGCACTTCTGGCTGACATCAAAGACTGAAACGATACTAATTTCATAAACTTTAATCATACTTTGACTTAGGAATATGGTCCATTCCCATCATGGTATTTGAAACCCAAAAGATTTGGGGAAATTAAAAAAGGCAGATGATATAGCAAACCTCCTGGCTCTTAAATTGTGATTCAACATTACCCCTCTCTCCTCCTCTACCATCCCTCATGAAATGCCATCAGATATAATCATCTATACTATCACTTGGGATCAGGTCCTTAATGCTCCCTCTAAGACCAAGTACACTGCATCAATGGGCCCAGACAATGTCGCAGCATGCCTTCTACATAGCATGAAACATGACTTTTCAGGGCCTCTGGAATTAGTATTTCACTGTAGCCACCAAACAGGCATCGTGCTTCATGCATGGAGAACAGTAACAGTCATCCCTCTACACAAAGGTGGGTCATCTACAGACCCTGGAGACTACAGGCTCAGAAGTCTCAGTAGTCTGATATGTAAAGGCATAAAAAGAATAATCCTGGAAATGATCCATAGAGATGTAGTACAGCTTCAGACACCGGACCAAACACCGTTTGTTTCCTTAAGGGCAGATCATGCCTACCCTACTTGCTGAACCTATTTGAGAAGATAACCAAAGCAATGGATGAGGGAAAAATAATTCAATTCACCTACCATGGCCTGACAAGGCATTTGACACTATCCCCTATCAGGCATTGTTGACAAACTCAGGAGGTTAGGTACAAACTAGTATGTCAGCCGATGGATAGCCAAGTGCCTGACAGACAGAATCCAGGAAGTTAGCATTGGGAAATCCACCTCTATAATGAGGCCAGTCAGCAGTGGAATTCCTCACAAATCATTCCTCAGACTGCTCCTTTTAGGCATTTAATTCTCTGCTGTCATGGCCACTGTCAGTTGTCTCTGGCTGACTAAATTTGGTGATGAGTGCAAATTAGCAACTGTCATTGCATCTCACACTGACACAAAAGCTATCCAGGAGGGGCTGACACAGATTCACAGTTGTTGTCAGAGCCATGGGCCAACACTAAATGCCAAGAAATGCATAATACTATCCTATGGGAAGTCATCCACCCCTGGTAACTATCGTTTTGACAGCACACCTCCAATAGTTGATCCAGTAGTCAAGGACTTATGGACACATAGATAGTGATCTAGCATTTGATTGTCACGTGTCTTTAATACTGGACAAATTATTCTATGTTGCTCAACCTGTAAACAAAGGTATGCCATGGAAATCCATGGAAGCCATTGTTCCACTGTAGTTGCCATTCATCAGATGTATCATTGAGTGCAACGCCACCTTTGGTATGTCACTAACCAGGCATAACCCACAAATGTCACATCCACAGAGGTTTTTCATTAAACCACTACATGATGTATGTAACATGTCTTATGCAGATTGAATCAAGGCCCTATTGATGTATTCTGTCTCCTACATGATTTGGAGGGGAGGTGTATGCTTGCCATATAGGATGGTGTCACACCACACTGTGGACATCCTGCATATCCACAAAACAACTACTATCAGAATTACCTGTTCTAAAGACCTACACCTTGCCTGTGGTATAAATAGGACATGCTGGAGAGATAGGTATGTAACCCAGAGACTATACCTGATATGGAATAGTCTCCCCATCCACATGAAGCAGAGTGCCCCTAAGGCAAATCAATGACAAGTTACACAATTGGATGGGGAACAGAACAATCATACATGGTTTAGGACCAATGTCTGTAATGGACACAGGGAAACTGTAGTTCCCAGCTTGTAGATGTTTCAGCTCCCAAAATTCTGCTTATACTTACCAAGGGTATCAGACTTTGACAAAGCTTAGGGATGCATGGCTAGGCTTAAAGAAGCCCTTGTGTTCATTAGCCTATTAAACACATATGGACCTATGAACCTATGAACCCATGAACTTATACTGTTTTACCTTTCTGATGACATTTTTCTACTGTACTGACATTCACTACTGTGCTCTGACATTGATAGGTTGATTGTATATGTTTACTCATAGGTGTCCTACACAATCCTGACAGTGACACATAAACATTTCTATGAGACACCTGTCATTGTGTGATGACACAGCTATCACAACAGCATCCATCGTAAAGTGCACACATTATTATGGTATACTCATAAATGGCAACATATAGTATCTGTAAATGATCAGTAAAAGTAGCATGCCAAAAGCAACATGGGTAAAACAAATTCATATTAATGTAGATAGTTACCCTGTGCACCAGACACATACCCTTATTTGCCTGCATCCATTAGAAAGATGATAGGGATGTGGCACAGGTATCATCACTTGCACAGGGTGTTGTGTGGAGGTGCAGGAGGCATAGGCTGACCTAATAGGTTGGCAAGTGTTATGAGTCAAGAAGGGAAGCAGGTAAGATGGACCATAGAAATGTAGCATGTGCCTGTAGGTGGCCTGAATGTGAAATTTGTGTGTGAATGACTGCGTGAACACAACCAAGCTCAGTGCTAGTCCTACATGACTACATACTGCCTGACATACAAGGCCATGTCCAACCCAGAACCGATGGACATACTCCACCTAAAGAAAACCATATCCCCTCGAGCCACATGCTCTAGGGATCTAAACCTCACCACAACAATAAATAGGACATGCTGGAGGGATAAATTCCTGTCCCAGAGACTTCCTATGCTTTGGAACAAGATTCCAATCTACATTAGGCAGAGCTCCTCACTAACACTGTTCAAGAGAAACCTTGACGAGTGAATAGGAAACAGAAAGTTTACCCCGGGGATTACTTCAGTGGCTCTGCTGGACAGAGGCCCAGGGAACTAATCTAAGGGGGCAGCGAATGCCAACACATTCTGGCTAGGCTTATACATGCCTTCGAGCAGATAGAACCTACCTATGAACCTATGAACCTATGTCTGTATGTTAGACAGCTGTGAGTCATGCATGGTAGAGCTGTCAGTTTATTGTACCACCCCGGAACATGTGAACTGCCTCTGCCAGGGGTTGCACTGGCACCTCCATGTCCAAGGTCAGATGACTAATGTCTACTGGAAATGCATCCTCCATGGGAATGCCCAGGACCACAAGCCCATGGCCTGCCATGTCTGGGTGTAGCCAGCACACTCCACTCTGGAGTGCTGGATATACTGCTACTATGGGAGCATGATTGCGTACAACCACGTTGACTCTCTGCAGATGTTGATGCTGACCTACATCCATGAGGCCAATGCTCAACTCCAACCAGATGTTCCATCACAGACTAAATGCATTCCAAGGCTGATAGTGTGCGATCTGTCTCAGAGCAATGTCTTTTCACTGCTTCAGTCAATTGTTTCAGGCTATCAGCTACACGGTGGAGGCAGTCATAATTGTTAGACTGTGGTGCATCCATAACCCTGAGCATTGGTCAGGAGTTCCTTTCTGAACATGCCTGTTCCTCCATGATGGCCCTAAACATACCCCAATTGATACATGATGAGACACCTGCAACAGATGGTGGAGGGACAGCAGGCCTCCTACAAGCACCCCTATCAATCCACCTGTGTGGAACCTCACCTACTGTTTGGCTATGGCCAGTGTCAACAGTCACAGTAGCCACACTTCCCTGTTCAATGTCCCCACCCTCCAACTTTCCAATATCTGTAGCCACAGGGGACTGGGTATGTGTAGGCAGACTGGCTGTGTACGGTGATAATGAGGGCAGATGAGTGATGTCAACCTCTGTATCAGATTCAGCCCCTGCAATCTCCCAGCTGTGCCTCACTTTAGCCACCATCATCATCATCATCAGAGTCTGAACAGACACTGACATCAGGTTGTGAAAGTGACAGAGACCAACACCTCTGGTCACCTGTGATAAAAAGGAAAAAGCATTACATTAATACCTGCACTACTGTGCTCTGCAGTACTATGTTGCAATATATGTTAAGCTGTATACACAGCTGACTCTATTACACACTTGTGTAACCCACAACCTCATATAGTAGGACATGAGGACATTATTTTCTAACCCAAATCTGTGATTATTTGGAAATAAAAGTTCTTTAAAAAGAATCTCATGAACAAAACATATATGATGTACACTGTTGATATTCTGCAAAACTGTACACAGTTGACAGTTATCCCAATCTGTGACGTCCTGACAATACTGTAAAATCAATCACTGTGGTCACAGCTACAAGCCATAGGTATGAGTCTAAACTGTGTCAGAAAATATCTGCACAGTTAGCAATCAAGCAGACAGCACATCATTGATATCCAGCCAGCAGGCCTGGGATGACACTTTAGAGAATACATTGACCCAGTGGCGGCTGGTGACTTCAAATCAAAGGGGGGCTGCAGGAGACAGCTGAATGGGTGGGGAAATGGGGGTGGGTGTGGCCAACTAGAAAGGGGAGGAGCTATGCTCAAAACCACAAAAACTTATGTTAAACTTTATATTAAATACGCTGCCCTGGGTGCCAAACCATCATTATGGGAGTCCAATCAAGACAAAATGAAGTGTAGAAGAAAAAAATATTTCAATCCATTGGCTGCATGACAGCTTACTTAATATCTAGATGGAAACAAAAAGGATGTCAAGCATGAAAAAATAAATTACTTTTTAAATACATTACTGGAATGCCAGTCAAAATCAAGTATAAGAAAAACAAGCAGCACTTAACTCAAATCACTTCTCCTTGCACTCCAGTTCTAATTATAATTTATATTCAGCTTTATTAAAGTACCAAGTAACATGCTGAAAGTAGCAATCGCTGTCATACCCACACTTGTAAAAATGTTTCTTATAGGTTCATAGGTTAGTACTAGGCTAACTCCCCTTACAAGCCATTTTAAGCCTAGCCAATTATCCCTTGTGAGACTCGAACTCTGCACCTTGTGTTTATAAGGCAAACACCTTAACCATTAGGCCACCCTCCCAAAAAAAGACCTGCTGCCTGACAACTATCTACTTGTTTCATGGGTAAAACATGATCAAAGTAAAAAATGAAAAGCAAACAACAAACAAGCTCAACATATATTAATTAAAGGATTACTGCACAGGATATGGACCACGCATGATAGATTGGCATTCTGTTTAGTTTGCAGGTAAAGCCTGTAATGAGCTTAACATAATCTAATCCTGGCCTTTATTACAAATACTGTCATATGCATTTCAATACCCAAGGCTTATACATTACCTAGTTATGTAAGTATTCTCTGCATGGCAACAACAGAAAGGCTTTCAATGTTGGCAATACTGCTTATTAAAACTTACTTGCATCTTACAATATCAGACAAGCTTACCTGATGGTCATTAAAGCACTGCTACTTAAACACAGAGCAAAAGGCACTTTCTGAATAATAATAAGCATATATCAACAGTGTAAAAATGACAGAAACCAGAACATTCCGCAAAATCAATGACAGATGAAAAGTCACTGTACTACTTGTGTTTACCTTGTATGGGGGGGGTTGTCTTCACATTTACACTGCATAACTGCTCCTTGCCTTGCTTGAACACATCCAGAGTCACTACATGGGGGAGTGGGGTACAACAAGTTTGTCACAATTTGAAATGTCTCTGGCTGACTGTGATGGCCCTGACACATTTGTCATACCTCTCAACCTCAGAGCAAGAAATCTGGGCAAAGCCATACATAGAAGTGGGATAAAGGCCTAAAAATAAGGACATTTTTTAAATATTGCTCTTATAAACTTAGAAAGATAGTAGAATAGTAGGTCTTGCATTGATATGAATTTTCTGAATGGTACGAAATCAGAAACTCAAATGTCTTTCATTATTTTCTAACCTCAGTCTTTAATGATTTGCCACTAATTTGCCAAAAAAAAAAAAACCACAATTTTATGAAAAATGGACCAAAAATGTGATGCAAAAATATAAAATAGCCACACAATACAGCTGGGAACCTGTCAAAGAAGGGACACTTTTAATATTAGTACTACGAACTTGAGCAGCTGTCAAAATAAAAGAATCTACATGCATTTCTGAAATAAAAGTAATCTATAACTGATTATTACAGTTATTTATTAATTGTAAACCCTCCATGTTTTCTTCCAAAATTGCCATTTTGCAGAGGGATTATTAGGGGAAGAGCAACATTTTGAGCCAAAGTCGGGAACAGTTGAGAGGTTTGGATATGCCTAATTCTATAAAGCAATTTTATTTGCAAGTACCTCTCAACCTGTTAATGCAGGAAATCTGGACAAGGCCAAATATATTGGGGGAACATACAAACACTACTAAAAATTGTTCTTGTATAAACTTAAGACAGTTGAGTTGGGGGGATGGCCTAATGGTTAAGATGTTTGCCTTACAAACACAAGGTGCAGGGTTTGAGTCTCACAGAGGATAATTGGCTAAGCTTAAAATGGCTCACAAGGGCAGTTAGCTTAGTACTAATCTATGAACCTATGATAGAGTAACAGGTCTTGCTTTAGCATGCATTTTTCTGAAGGTTATGATGTAAAACTCAATGTCTGTCATTTAGTGACTTCATTCCTAAATGATTTGCCAGAAAACCACACATTTTGTGAGGAACAAACCAAAAGCAAGAGGCAAATATCTATTCATTCTGCAAAAATATGGAGAGCTGAGAGGTATAGTTCAACCAGGGCTGTCTGAGTTTGCTGCCCTTCCCCTCTCAAAATCATGGTCGATTGGAGCCTCCCCCCTGCAACCATTCCAGTGTCCCATTTCTTGGTTATTTTGCTCCATTTACCATAAACACTGCAATGTGCATACTGCTTTATTTCTGTGATGATTTGGATTTCATTTGAAAGTTTTATTTTGCATTTTTACAGCACAAACCTCAATAGATATCTGCTAAACAAAACAATGCAGTCTCACAATGAAAACAGACTTAGCATTAAAACTTCTCTGCCCTTGAAACTCACATGCATTGAAACAGCATTGAAACCCACATTCAAAGAAAATACATTTTGCCAGTGGCAGATAAAGATTAACTTTGGGCTATTTTCAAATCATAGACCCCTTTTGGGCAATGTTTTCAAATCACAGGCCCCTTGAACAAGAAACATACACATGCTCTTTGATACACCATCCAGATTGTATTAAATTGTATTCCTTGTACAATACAGTACAGTTGTTATAGGGCATTTTAAATTTATTGTTTTGAACATTAGTAAACAATGAAGCAAAATGCATGCACCAATGACAAAACTACCCAATTCAGAACATTTCCATCATAAAAGTCTACTCAACCTTCTACACTCCACCAGTATCAGTAAATATGCACAATCTCTGAAGTGTAAAAGTCATCTAAATAATTCCACATTGAAGAAATCTGGAACAATGAAGAGGCTGCTGCTAGCAAACAACTTTATATGTCATTGTTTATTCATCTACAAATAAAGTGCCTGTTGCCCTTGAGGAATAAATTGCCTATGTTGCATGCATTTAAAAAAAATGATAAGCTAGTAATATCGCAATAGAGACTGTGTGGCAAACTGATAACAGGTTCATAGTTACTACTCTAGGTATCTTTGCCAGAAAGGACTGCAGCATCCACCCACTTTACAACACAGTACAGTATCAGCAATGCATCTATCTACTGTGGGAGTAGAACCCACAACCTTCTGCATCAAAAGCAAGTACACTACCTGTTGTGCTATTAACAATACAAGCAGGCTCAGAATAAGCAGCGCTAAAGTTTTTTTCCCCTGCAGCTTTCAGCTCCTTGTAAAATCTACTTGACACACAGTTATTACCCAATTCAGAACATTTCCATCATAAAAGTCTACTCAACCTTCTACAGTCCACCAGTATCAGTAAATATGCACAATCTCTGAAGTGTAAAAGTTATCTAAATAATTCCACATTAAAGAAATCTGGAACAATGAAGAGGTTGCTGCTAGCAAACAACTTTATATGTCATTGTTTATTCATCTACAAATAAAGTGCCTGTTGCCCTTGAAGAATAAATTGCCTATGTTACATGCATTAAAAAAATGATAAGCTAGTAATATCGCAATAGAGACTGTATGGCAAACTGATAACAGGTTCATAGTTACTACTCTAGATATCTTTGCTAAAAAGGACTGCAGCATACACCCACTTTACAACACAGTACAGTATTAGCAATGCACCTATCTACTGTGGGAGTAGAACCCACAACCTTCTGCATCAAAAGCAAGTACACTACCTGTTGTGCTATTAACAATGCAAGCAGATTCAAAATAAGCAGCATTAAAGTTTTGTTCCCCTGCAGCTCTCAGCCTCTTGTAAAATCTACTCGACACACAGTTGTATCTCTAAACTTTGCAGCACAAGAAATCTGGAAAAAGCCAAAATTTATTGGGGGAGAGGACAAAAGCCCAGAAACCAGGGACACATTTCAAACATTGCTTGTACAATGTTGGAAAGTTGCTAGAATAAACTGCTGTGTTACCACCATACATTTCACTGCCACGTCTTTACCCCAGGGGACCCTGTGCAAAACAGTCAGAGAAACATACCACTATGTCAAATCAGCTGTTTTGTGAAAGAGAGGAAGACAAACTTAAATGGCTACCATTTAGTAAATTCAGTTCTCACCATAGCTGTCAACCTCTTGGCACAAAACACCTGAACAAACCCAATAATGGGGGAATACAGCCCCCAAACATATTCAGTTCTCACCATAGCTCTCAACCTCTTAGCAAAAAACATGTGGACAAAGCCAGTAATGGGGGGGAATACAGCCCCCAAACATTCAATGAATTCAGTTCTCACCATAGATAGCTCTCAACCTTAGCACAAAATACCTGGACAAAGCCAATAATGGGGGAATACAGTCCCAAAAATAGGGACAAATTTCAAATATCCATATTATAAACTTAGACATCTGCTAGAATAAACAGTTTTGTGTTACCATGTACTTTCTGGAGAATATGAAGTCTGAAATTCAAATGCCTGTTATTTTTAAACATTTAACTAGGAAACTAGTCTGACTTGGAACAAAAGACAATTTTCAGCAGAGCAGTGAGAAACTCCAGACACATCTTTGTAAGATGGGGGGACATGTAGACTCCACACAGAAGGCACCCCAGCCAAGAATCAAACCAGAGAACCTGTAGCTGTCAGGCAGCAATGCTTCCAGTGCACCACTGCACTACAGACTTTGCAAGCCAAGGAAAAATGTAGATACAGAAACCACAGATTTTATGAGGAACAGAACAAATATGAGGCAAAAATCTGCAAATTGTTTTTAGAAATGGTGGTGGATAGGGAATTCAGGTCCTTGCCACTTGCATCCAAGGTACAGGGTTCAAACCTGAGTATCTCTACCCACCACCATTTGTTCTCTCTAGCCACCAGTATATAGCAACTGGGGCATTTTACACAGACACACACACACACACACACACACACACACACACACACACACACACACATACCTGTTTCATGAAAAGAACATGTCCAAAGCCTCACCTACTTGTTTCACAAATATAATCCATGCACACAAAGCCCAGCCAGCCAGTGACCATTTGTCCAGCAGCATAATTCATGACGCCCGTGCAGCGAAATCCCTGCGAGAGCTTTCAGCTCACCCCTCATTGGCCCTGCCTGCAGGGGAAGCAGTCCGGAGCTCCTCTGGTCTGTGCGGCCGTCACCACAAAGATTCCTGGGTATCTCACAGCACAGATTGCTGGGTACCTCTTTTCTGCATCTGGACTGCTGATAAAGGCAGTCTGAGTTCCCCAGTGCCTCTGCACATGCGCAAAGGAGTCAGGACTCATGATTTTTTGTTTCACAGATTTTTTTTCTTTTTGTTTTTTCTAGGTGGGAGGGCTGCAGTCCGGCAGTCCAATAGCACGAGCCGCCCCTGGTTAAATGTTATAGCAGTGCCAAAGCAAAGGACATTAGGTAGACAAACAACTATAAATGACAATTTTTCAAAATGAACACATGGAAAATGTATTCATGAACATACTTCTGATGCATGTAGAAAACCTCACAGTTATGAAATAAAAATGAGTAACCAACATAAACACTGTGAATTAAAAAGACAGAAACTGGATGCCACCAACGTACTTATATCCCATTTAATGTTTAATGACCTCATTCAAACATATACTGAGCACTATAGTCTTCAACAATTAAATAATTCATCAGAGTTATAGTCAGCTAAAACCAAGAGCATGTAGGTAACTGCTTTAATCTTTACCATACTAGAAATAGATAATGTGTCATGAATGCCTGGGACAAGTGAGTGGTTAAGCCTCAACTGCCAGGATAACTCCTTAGTCTCTAATCTCTCTGCATCCCCACAGAAAGGGATTAGCATAACTCTATTGATGCCAAAGAAAGAAAACTTCTTATAACCTGGGCACATGGCAGTATACCTATAAAGAGCGTTGGTGGTTTCCTTCTTGTTGATATCACAAATATGTTCACGTATTCTATCTCTCAACTTTCTAATGTTTTTTCTGACATAAAATGCATTGCAAGAGCCATATAAAGCTAAATAAACAATGTGGGTGGTGTTACAGTTCACCTTCTCTGGACATGGTACAGTCCTCTCATAGTTACAAATAACTGCATAAGGACCTATGTGAATATACCTTCATATCTTATAAAAGGCACATTTTCGCATACTACTATGACTAAAAAAAGTGGTATATGTAAAATACATTTCAAACCATAGATAGCAGCAACAGCATAAAATGGTAGTAAAAGCAAATTAAAATAAAATAAAATTAAATTAAATTACAGCTGCTTTGATTTGCTTGTTATGAATATAATTGGGTTTCACTCTTTTCTGCATATAACAAATGTGCTTTAGCATGTGGTTATTTTATCAGCTGTTGGGGTATAAGATCAATATTTAATTGTATCTCTTTTGACCATTTGGGTTTCCTAGTAGCTTTGTGCTGTCATTAAATGTTTTGGTCCTTGGCATGGCTGGTTAGATGCTTAGGGTAGGGCTGTCTTGGTATTTTTATCATTGCCTTGATGGACAGGTATTCCATATTAAGCATCTTATTTGAAGCTTCAAGCAATGTTACTAAGGTCACTACTTTGGGGTCTGGTCCCCCTCGTTATGGTATTCTGTATGCTTTTGGGTGTTGGTTATCTTATTAGGGCATTCATACCTTGGTTTTGGGGCTGGTGGCAGTCATGGCTTTACTAGAAGTATGTGTAACTTGCTGCTATAAGGGGCAGGGTAGAATTTGTTACACCTTGGTATTCCCGTTATGGTTGTAATGGTGTAATTCTTCTCATAGATTTCTTTCTTCAGGATTAGCAACATGTAAGATTATTTCAATCATAGCATCAGTCAGTAGTCTTTTTATTTAGTGTAGTTCCTAGTTATTACCTGTCCACTGGGTAGGCTTTGTAGGCTATTTCCCCTGTTAGTCAGGCAGGGAAGGTCGCAATCCAAGGGATCTTGTGCCTGTGTGGATTTCTTGTGTGAGAAAGGCCCAGCATTCTGGAACCCCCCCAGCAGCATTTCATTTTTCTGTGATGGAGTATTTCAGTCAGGTCAGGTGTGAATCGTCTTCAGGTTAAGCATGTCAGGGGTATACATTGTAAAACTCCACAGCAGCAGAACATCTAGGATCCAGAGTGTTAGCAGTTTTCATTTAAGTCTGAATTTCCTACAGCTGTCATATTTTTTCTCCTTATTAATCCTCTTTTTTTTCAGATTCCACTGTGGTCCAGTCTTTTAGGTATAGGTGGCTTCATCTATCTCAAGAGGCCTAAAGTTTACTTTATGACTTAGAGGCAGTGTGGGCAGTTGAGCAAGGTCAGAACTCCAGGAAGAGGCTGACAGTAAATGCTGATGGTAACAAGCCCAAACATCACTATGTTAGGCTGACCAGAAGGATCAAGGATGACTTTTGGCTCTGGTTCATATTTTTGAAATAATTAAATGGGGTGTCATTATGTCACATCCCCATGGGTTTCTTCCAATGACCTTGATCTTTTTGTGGATGTGGTGGGGGGGAATCGGGTATGGGAGGTTACTTTCAAGGCAAATAGTTCAACAAAATGTGGATGGAAAATTGGCCTGAGGAGGAGGGACATCACTTTTCTGGAAATCTTTTCTATCTGGGTGGTGGTTTTGGTGTGGAAGGACAATTTACACAACAGGAGTGTAGTCTTTCACTTGGACAATACCTTGGTAGATTATGCCCTCAATAAACAGTCCTCCAGGTCCAAGTGGGCTCACTCTGTTATCAGGCTTTTAGTTTTGTTGAGTTTAAAGATTAATTTGTCTGTCTCTAGTGTTCATGTACCTGGTCATCATAACCTTATAGCTGATAAGTCTTTCCTATTTTCAGTTTACCAGGTTTCACCAGTTGGCCAAGCATGCACATCCAAAGGGCACAGCAATTCTTGCAGAAATTTGGTTAATTGGAGAGGAATAGCAGTATCACTGCTGGACAGTTGTTGGGAAAGAAATAGCAGGAAGGAATATTCTTCATCTCTTCAGGTTTTCAAGGCTTTCTTTAGGTCTTTGCCCTCTTGTCTCATGACCTGGGGCTTGTAGTTGATCCTTCACTTTCTAGTGGCCAGGTCATCAGCAGACAATTCCTCCAAAACTCTTCAGGTGCACTTAGCAGCTTTGGGATAGTTGGAATGTTTTTTTGGGCCTTCAGGAAGTGTCTGGCCACTGGCTGATTGTCAGGTTGCTCAGGGATCTTAAGAATATTCATGGGCTTCCCCATGATTACAGAAAGTGAATTGGGAGACAACTCCTTCCCATCATTCTTGAGTCTGATTAAGGCACTATCTGACTTCCATACATTTGTTACATTAGCTGCTTTATTCATGTCATTATATGTGAGTGCCTTCCACATTAGTGAATTACTCATCTATCTTTGTTGGGAGAACCTTGTTATCTACAAAGATTTTACACTGATTTGGGTAAAGAAATCTAAGATGGATCAATCTGGTAAATTGCATCAGATCTGACTAGACAAGGTGAAGGGGTTGGCCATTTGCCCAGTTCACTAGTTAAGATTGTTGCACGGCATCACTCCCAAGGGAAGTAGGTCTGGACCGGTTTTCGTATAGGTGAGTGGCAGGCTATTTAGTCTGGCGGAGGTTAGCCTACTACTTAGAAATTTCACTGAAGGGTAGGGGATTCATCCATAAGGGTATTCTTTGTATTCTTTCAGAACATACATGTGACTTAGCCATAGAGGGGCATTCAGTTAAGGTCTTCCAAAGAACAGGAAGGTGGGTGTCTGATGCCTTTTTGTTATATATCAGGTATTAGTTTTTATTTATGCTCCAGGAAAGGAGGTTATCTGACTGTTGGGGCATGTTTTCATTGAGAGAGCTACAATCCAAGCTTTGGCCTGCCTGGCTGCACATTTGGGTTCTTTTGAGCTTAAAAAATGGGCACTTTGTTAATTTGGTTTTCCTGTCATCCAGTGGTTTCAGTTTTGGGAGATTTGGCATCAAGTGGTAATGACTTGGCTCGGACATCTAAGAATCCTATTAGCCAGAAAACTTTCTGATATGCACAGGCTATATCTTCTGTATCTGAACCTGGTTTTGTTCTGGTCTTCCATCATACCAAGAATCCATTGGGAAGGAACTAGAAGGTCCAGCACTACTGAGATGGCCAGGCAATTCATCAATCCTAGAGTTCTGAGGGTGGCTCATCAGATTTGATTCCAGATAATTCAACACAATGATTTTGACAGATTTGACTCTGATTTTTGGCAGAGACAATGTGCATTTGAACAATTTTGGTTTCAATTTGTTTCATTTAAACTTTGTTTTGGCCATTAAGGAATTATTTAAGTATTAATCTGGTTCTTTTTCATGACCAATGGTACCTAGTTTCAAGGCCAGCTTTGAGGGAAATGGCATGACACATGCCAGCTTAGTAGAGGCCTTATGGCTTCATGCCCTTTGTTTTCCCCCTGCTGCTGTTCAGAGAACATGCTCTCCTTCAGTTAGCCTCAGTTTGCTCAGTGGCCATATCCAGGGGTATTTGACTTAGAAAGGAAGAATTAAAGGGGCTTGCCTCCAGGGCCAAGATAACTTGGGTTAAACACCTGGTCCTGCAGAGGTCAGCCAGACCAGGCTTGTTCACACCAACTGGCGTTTCAGTTAATGGTTAATGGTTATGGTTGATATGTTACATGTGAATTACTGTGATCAAGTTAATGGTTGTAAGTACCATTGTTTAATAAAGGGTTGAAAAAGCATTGCGGTGTGATAATTGACTCAGATCACTGGACAAAGGCAACTTACCTGTAAGTTGTGTTGTCTGTGAGTAGGAGTCCTTAGGGGCAGGCTTTTAGCTTACACAATTTAAGTGAGCAGCATGCCTCAGCTCAGCAGATTCATCAATGGCCTGGCAGCCCTTCCTTCCCACCCTCATGGTTTGGTGCAGCACTTAAAAAAAGAAGTTTTATATGGAAATAAAGAGGAAGCTGCTCTAGGGATAATTAAACCTATGGTATATGCTGTTTCATTAAATCCGTACAAAGTGTTAAACTAGATAAATGAAAAAGATAAGAGATTACAGTAGAAAGTCGATTATCTGAACTAATTATGACCTAGGATAGTTCAGATAATCAAACTGTTTGGATAATCAAACATACATTCATATAAGATAAAAAGCTTCTAAAATCTTGATTTTTCTGCACAGAGAGAATACACTTTTCAACCACTCAGTGATTCCAGTGGAGAATAAAGAATATTTTTCACATACAAGTGGGCTATAATCTCAAAAAGCACACACAAGCGGATATATATAATATTTTCTTATTCAAACTTTATGATTTTTCCTACCCAAAAACTTTGGAAGGCTGCATTCGAATAATTGATGCTTCGGATAATCAACGCTCAGATAACTGACTCTCTACTGTAATAGTAAAACTGCATAAATATAAGTAGGATACATTTTGAGGTATGATAAAAAAGAGTAACGAGAAAAATGTATATAAATGAAGAAATAAGATGTTACCAAGAAAAAAATAATTTTGTGGAAAAAATTTATATTTTTTGTTTGTCTTTTCGGCTTTTCCCGGTTAGGGGTCGCCACAGCGGAACTCCGGTCTGCTAATGATTGGTAGTCAATTTATATGGTGCCGAGATGCCAGCCCGACACCCAACCTTCAGTGAAGGCACGCCCATTTACGCATGTCTTTCGGAGACCACTCGACCGCGGGGAGGATATGCAGACTCCATAGAGAAGGCAATCCAGCCGTGAATCAAACAGGATAATCTCTTGCTGTGAGGCAACAACGCTACCGCTGTGGAAAAAAATTAATGAAGTAGAAAAAAAAGAAAAGTGAGGTATAAGAATGTAATGATAATATACTACTATGTAGAACCATGAGAAAATATAACAGAGGAAAAAATAAAGCTATAAAAATAAAAAGCAAATGGTGTAATCAGAAAGCACAATTTCAGGATATTTTGTGGACACTGATAATATCTCAATTAACAGTAAAAGTAAATATGCCATATAAAATAAAAGTGCCAGACTATGTTTACATTGTCAAGAAAAGGAAACTACTGAAATGTGTTTTTGAAATGTAAAGGAATAAAACAGTTGTGGGGAAAGCTATGTAAAGAATATTATTTTCAAAGATGTAAAAACAGTGGATAAAATAAACATGGATATGATTAAATGTGGATATCACAAGAACTGAAGTAAAGGATATGTTAAAAGAATAGATAAAAAGTTATTTTATGTCATGTAGGTTATATGGAATTATAGAATAAATTAAATTATGTTTAACGGTAAATGGATTTTAGAAGCAATATTAAGTCAAATCATTTGTGGGGTTATGGAAAAAGAGTAGGAGTCTAATGGGGATGAAAATCTAGTATGATTGCAAGGAAAATGATGAATATGTGTAAGATTATTTGTATGTCTATATATTTGTACATCTGTAAATATGTATACATATATGCTTTAAATAACAGGGTTTTTTATATATAAATAAAGGACCCCTATTCATTTTAATAGGCATTGTGGGATATTTTTTATTCCCCTAATCATCGCCAGCTGAAGCACGTATGACCTTGGTTTAACCCCTTATCCAAAAGACAGCACACTCGAAGGTGCAGCACTCCCTTGTGTTGCATTGCAGCAGCAGCAGCAATCCATCTACTTTGTGAGGGAATAGAACCCACAGCCTTCTGCACCAAAAAAGCAAGTGTGCTGCCTATTGCACCACTGACACTCTTATATATTGTGAGTTACAGAAGCAGTGAGATAAAATGCCAAAGGGAAAAACACACCAGCTGATAGTTATGCACTTGCAGAATGAAAGAAGAGTCAATTTTAGGTCTTTAGGACAAGGCAATTGTGTCTAATCTATCATACACAGGTGTAGTTGACATTGTAATAAACTGTATGAGGAACTCTTCAAAGCTTGACACCTGTAGCTTATGTTGTATATGCCAACTGCTGCTCAATGAAGTCCAGCTCATGTGTGCAGCCAGAGCTGACCATGACTAATATACATAGTGCATGGCAGTGGGTATGCTTAGTAGCTGTTCATATGAAACATGGCAGCACAGCTGTTTGCTATACAATGAGCAGTGCCAGATCAGTGCCAGGTCTTGTTGGCTATACATGCTGCTCTTCTCCACCTACCTCACACAATGCAGTCACAAAAGATAAGTGACTTGGAAGCCCAAGATGGGCATGTTTAAGGTGTGTTTATCTATTTTTGATCAGATTAAATGGTGGAAATGTGTGTATAGGAAAGAGATTAAAAGGGAAACAAACAGAAGTTAGAAGGTGAATAACTGTAGACTGAGCAGAATGGAGCAAAAGAAGCAAAAGGGACAAAGCAGTGATAAAAGAGGTTTAGGTTAGGTAGTATATGGGAAGACAAGCATGACTGACAAGGTGTGTGGCAACACAGTGAGGAGGGAGGAACACAATGGAACATGAGACAAACAAAAGGGCAACAATATTCTCAGAGGATTGAACAACTAACAGAAGTGAGCATGGACACAAATGGGGAGGCAGACACTAGGATGTGGGATAGGAAGGTGTGTCTGCAGCTACAGTCTTTGCCAGCTGTGATATAATGAGAAACAACTCACTACTATGAGTACCGTCATGACCTGGCTCTGTCTGAGATGGCGTAGATGGTGTAGACTTATAGGACAGGGACACAAATTAACAAGTCACCAGAGGAGGTTCAACATCTGGCAGTTTTAGAAATCAAATCTTGTGCTGATAATATCATCCGCAATGCATGTCAACTTCTGGTGGATGACAAAGGCGTCACCTTCCTGGCACTGCTATCAGCAGGTAGAACAGTTCAACGATTCAGTGCAGGACTACCTGAAGTGGATTGTGCAGGTAGACCAGCAGGGGTGGCAGTGACTGTGGCAGGCTGGGAACAAGTGTTCCTGGTGATGGTGGTGCTTTTGTTGCCACATGTGAAGGTCCAACAGGCCTGGCCAGAGAGTTGAGTGCAGGTCAGGATACTGCTGCATATAATAGTAAAATAAATGGAGAGAAACAAAGTACATAATAGAAAGGATAGTGATAAAGAGGAGCAGGTTGGAGGGTCCAAGTGCAAATATAATAAACAATGGAAGTTGGTATATGTTTTGACTATGATAAAGTTGCATTTAATTCACTTGAAGAACCAATAAACACTTTTCATTTTAACAAGGCTGTTAGTATATATAGCTGAGAGGGGGACCTGAACCAACAGCCATCATCACCTGCATTCTGACAGAGGATTAAGGTGATGAGCTATTTAGACAAACCAGGAGGGTTTTCTAGTACTAGATGCAGTAATGTCTGAGACAAATTTAGAGGTAAAAATAGATCATGTGACTCAGACATACATTTCCTTCACAGGTTATAAACAAAGAAAACTACTACACTGACAAATATTGTTCACAACACAGATATCCACCCACTGAAAAATGTTGCTCATTCATATTCTCCCATCTAATGCTGTAGTCAGTATAATGACATTGAAAGGTCAAGTGAAACATTTTATAAGAAAACAAATTTTTCATCTCAAAACCTTTTACATAGCCATATAGGTTCATAGGTTCATAGGTAGGTACTAGGCTATTCGCCCTAGGGCCTATGTAAGCCTAGCCAAATGGCACCCTGACTTTTGCCATGCAAGAAAATTATTTTTTTGTGCCCCTGTCAAGCAGAGCCACAGAAGTGATCCTAGGGGTGAATTTCCTATCTCCCATCCAATCATCAAGATTTTTCTTAAAGAGTGCTAATGAGGAGCTTTGTTTGATATAGATAGGTAGTTTGTTCCAGAGTATGGGAAGTCTCTGAGACAGGAATCTATCCCTCCAGCATGTTCTGTTTATTGTGGTGACAAGGTTTAGGCCCCTAGAGCATGTAGCTCGGAGGGATTGGGATTTCTTTACATATAGCATGTCTATCAGCTCTGGGTTTGACATAGCTTTGTATGTTAGGCAGAGATCACCTCTTAGTAGGCGATATGCGACGGAGTAAAGCAGCAGTTTTTTGAGACAGTCTGTGTAGGGCATCTATTTGAGGCCAGTAATCCTATTTGTGAGGTATTTCTGTGACCTTTCAAGTTTTTGTAGATGTCTTGTGTGGTGCATACCAAAAAGGGCGTTGTACTCTATAATGGGTCTAATGAGTGATGAGTAGAGGGGAACAATGACCTCTTTTTTCCTGGATGAGAAACCTTTTGTGATGAGGTATGCCATGTAGAAGGATTTCCTGACTACTGTGGTGATGTGATTATCAAAGGAGAGACTACTGTCCACCTGTGTCCCAAGGTCACTTATCACACTTTTGGTGTTAAGTAGACTATCGCCTATGTGGTGGTTCAAGGGTACAGAGTTTTTGCCAAAGGGGATGACAATGCACTTTTTGGCATTGAAATAAAACTGTGCTTTTCTCTTTAATCATTATAATATTCTCTAGTAGACTGTCTATCACTTTACTGCTTATTTATAAAATGTATTTCTACTGACAAGCGTTCATATTCCACATTGAGGCTGGCAACCTCTTTTTGATCAAGAACTTACATGTATTCTTCATGAGTCTCTCACCTCTCCTAATACCTCTATAT
Organism: Protopterus annectens; assembly: GCF_019279795.1. Taxonomy (NCBI): domain Eukaryota; kingdom Metazoa; phylum Chordata; order Ceratodontiformes; family Protopteridae; genus Protopterus; species Protopterus annectens. The sequence goes on along the minus strand of NC_056740.1, from coordinate 501,644,358 downwards.
GAAAATAAACTCTCTTGAGCCTACCTTAACATTTTTTCGTCTTACCTAATTTTTTAATACTACCCAACTCATTGCAAAATTTATTGAGCAATCACCCTTTAATACCTATACGTGGCTTTCTTTTCAACATCCACCTTTCCCTCTTCCAATCTAATAGTATCTCCAAGACAAAAAAACACTACTGTCCAGGCTATTGCTTCTACACCGCTTCAATTATTTTTTTTCAAAAAGCAAGCAAAAAGATAAAAGCATTCAACATAATTTAATCCCTTCTCAGTAAGAAAATGAAAAAATATTTATTTTGACTGGATTTAGACTGTTACACCCCTGCCTAAAATAATTCAGAAGCAAATTTACAAGGTTTATGACAACAAAAATATATATGGTGTTGGCACTGTGCTAATAAATGTAATTTGCTTCCATCCAGCCTACACCTATCATGACCTATCAATAATCTCATAATGCATAGTCCAAGCAAAGAGAACTGCAAGCCTATGCATAACTTTGCACTAAAACAAAGAAGTACCACTGTAAACACTATCTATTAATCTTTAAACAAGCACAAAGAACAAAATTTAATATAAAATAAAGATCGATATGTTGTGCTTAGTGTATCATGAAATTTTATCAGAGTACACATTCACCAAAGGATGTTGTTGTACAATATAATATATTAGCATTGTTAATCTCACATTTCCATTATTGGTTGATTTTTCTCACATCTAAGCCTCCACCTGCCAAGTGACAGTAGGCCAAAGAGGGGCCATCTCCCCCCTTCAGGATGGGAGAGCTGGCATCAGAGGCCCACTTCCACCCATACAATTGGCTCTCCCATTGTCCAATCAACTGCTTAAATTCTGGTCACCTGCATCATAGTTAGAGCTTTATCCCTATGCACCACAGAGTCAAAGAACAGTAGAAATATTTTACCATAATCATTGTAACCAGAAGGCAGATTATACTGTGACACACTGCACTACTCAGCTGAAGCAATGGATATTCAAATGTGAGCCTTTGCAAATTTGGGTGAAGCGCTAAAAGATTCTCAAAGAAAGATGTTATTTGAACTGGATTTCAAGAAGAATATTGACCCCAGGAAGAGCTGAAAAGAAGGGCAAACAAAAATATAATATTCCCAGAAGGCAAGGTACTAGAGTTTTATTTGTTAAAGGTTGCTCCTGGATGCATTTGTTTTGTTATTTGTTGACTAGTTTGTTATTTTAATTGTGTAGAAATGCATTTAGGGGGTCTGGATCATCTTATTGGCACCTCATTCATTGACAACAAACCAAATGAGTTTAAACTGTCAAAAATGTTAGACATTAAAGCAGTTGTGAGGCATAAGGTAGAATAATAGTCCTGAAAATATAGTCAGCCTTGTGTTTTCATTTATGCATGCAGTGTCAGGGAAAGACACTTCAGTAGAAAGGAAAAGTTAATCTTGCTGTTTAAGCATGAGATGTGCAGAAATAAAGCTACAGAATGTTCCTTTCTTAAGGGAAAGATATGTGAACTTGCAATGGAATACTAGATAAAGAATAAACATTATAGGCACTGTGACGCACATGTAGGGCAAAGCTTAAAAAACGTGGCTAAAGAGGTGTGTAAAACATTACAGGGTTTTGGTATTATTAGGAAATACTTCAGACACAGGCAAATGAGTCAGTTAATTTTTAGATCAATGTGTAAAAGGTCTTCGAAGTACAGACACAAGAGCCTGAGTACCAAAGTCAGGTCAAATATCCAGCATTAATGATCATATCCAGGAGGAAAAGACTGTTTCAGTTTATATTATTCAGGAGAATGAGAATATACATGCAGAAACCTTGGATATATTTATCACCACTGTTATTGTTTATCAGCACTGTTATTAGAGACAATATTTGAATATTGTTAACATCTACCTCCACTGTACACAGTAAAGTATTCTTAACTGCACTACAGTGTGGGCAAAATTCATTCTGAAAGTACAAGAAGACTTGGCCCATAAAGGAGAGACTGGCAACTATTCAGCACGAGTGTGGGTATTCCTTCCATTCTTATTTCAGTTGTTTCCATTTAAGTCTAGTATCATCCATTATATCAGTTCTTCCAGACAATAACGATTCTTTGATAAAACAGCAAGTCAACAAATACACAAGTTTGTCTGTTTACAGATCTAGGCACAGTAATCACTATAAATAAACATTTACCCCCTGCATTTCCCACATGACTATTTATCTATACTAACTTTGCTAGTTCTGGGAGGTCAGTAACATCAAAAAAGAGAACAGGTCCTCCTCCACTTGCGATAAAGGTCAATTAGTCCAGATTCTAGGTATTTATTTAATCAGCTGCTGGTACACAAAGTAAAAAGCTTAATCACATAACACTTGATAAGTTGTCCCCCAGATAAACATATTAGACCATATTTAATATATAATGACAGTAACGAAATTTGGCGAGTATTTGGAAATGACATTCCTTTGTATGAGTATTTTGCTGACAACAATAGTTAAGTAATTTTTTAGTGTGATTTCTACTGGATATGAAGAAGTTAAAGGTACCAACATGTCAAAATTCCTTACCAAATGGATTCTGAAGGTTCTGTCAGTTTGAGAAGCAATTCCTTATAGTAAAGAAAAAGTGTTCCAGTCATTTACACTACTGATTGCTTAATATTTCAGGAGCAGTTATCTGCCATGATAAAGTTTCTGTTCCTCTGTGATAAACATTTAGTGCATAAAACTGCACAATATTATGCTACAATTTGGTTTTAAGGGTAAAAATTTTATTGGGGACAATAATCTTCAGAGATCTTAAAAGAAAATATGGATCTTGACTAAAACATCTTGCTTTCTTAATTAACTTTAAAATCAAAATTGTACTGAGGTCCAGCGTTCAAACTTTTGCCACAAGTGTGGCATAAAACATCAGAATTTGTTCAGTGTATGATAGTTTGGCAATATCAAATGAAAGCGTACACACAATTTAAAGTATTATAACAAATTCCTGGAAGGTAGCTCACACAGCCTATCTTGACCTTGCCAAGGCTTTCGATACCATCCCCCATTCTGGAATTATAGCTAAACTCACTAAACTAGGTATAAATCTCTACGTCACAAGATGGGTTGCCAACTGGCTCATTGACAGAACCCACACTGTAAAAGTTGCAGACTCCAAATCTGACTTCAAACCAGTGACATGTGGAGTACCACAGGGTTCAGTCCTGGGACCTCTCCTGTTTGGTATCTACTTCTCTGAAGTACAGGCTAACACAGAAGGCCTCTGGCTAAAGACGTTTGCAGATGACTGCAAACTAGGGGTCATAGTCAAGTCCCCAAATGATGTGGACATCCCACAGAAGGGCCTCATTGAGACAGATGCCTGGTGTCAGAGCCATGGCCTCAAGCTCAATGCCAAAAAGTGCATTGTCATCCCCTTTGGTAAAAACTCTGTACCCATGAAATACCACATAGGCAGCAGTCTACTTAACACCGAATGTGTGATAAGAGACCTTGGGACCCAGGTGGACAGTAGTCTCTCCTTTGATAATCACATCACCACAGTAGTCAGGAAGTCCTTCTATGTGGCACACCTCATCACAAAAGGGTTCTCATCCAGGAAAAAAAGAGGTCATTGTTCCCCTCTACTCAGCACTCATTAGACCCATTATAGAGTACAATGCCCCTTTTGCAATGTACCTCACAAGACATCTGCAGCAGCTGGAAATGCCACAGAAGTACCTCACAAAGAGGATTACTGGCCTCAAACAGATGCCCTACACTGACCGTCTCAAAAAACTCCAGCTTTACTCCATAGCATATCACCTACTCCGAGGTGATTTCTGCCTAACATATAAAGCTATGTCAAACTCAGAGCTGTTGGATATGCTACACCTAAAGAAATCCCAATCCCTCCGAGCTACACGCTCTAGGGACCTAAACCTTGTCACCACAATAAACAGAACATGCTGGAGGGATAGATTCCTGTCCCAGAGACTTTCCATACTCTGGAACAAGCTACACATCCATGTCAAGCAAAGTTCCTCATTAGCACTCTTCAAGAAAAATCTTGATGAGTGGATGGGAAATAGGAAATACACCCCGGGGATCACTTATGTGGCTCTGCTCAACAGTGGCACAGGAAAATAACTTTCTTGGGCGGCATAAGCCATGGAACCTTGTTGGCTAGGCTTACTTAGGCCCTTGGGCCGATAGCCTAGTACCTACCCATGAACCTATGAACCTATGTAAACAGACTTAAAAACATCCTCAATACTTTTCCTAGAAACAAGGAGAGACTCTAAATTCTGCTACCAATCAAATACTTTTAAACAGTAATTAATAAATAGTATTATGCTATTACATTCATCATCTGTGCAATGGCCTTAATATCTATATTATCTCACCTTAGATAAGTTAGAGCCTAAAATGTTTATAATATGAACACTTATTAACATTTAGTATGCAGAATTTAAGCAATGCAAACAATGTTTTCTCAGTATATGGCAAGTTATGATGTCATGCTAAAACATCTCAGAAATCATAGCTTGAGATACTCTTCTTGAAGTGATTTATAATAAAAATAATGATGTAAATATAAATATTTGATAAGCATTTACCATACAGACTATACTGACATTTTAATATAAGCTCTGTATTAAGCCTTTTCTACACACCAATTATCAGAACCTTCTTTGCATTATCCATATATGAAATCTGTTAGCTTTCTAACTGGGACCTATCACCTTGTATCTACTACAAATATTATGGTGTATACCATATAGTAAATGTGGCCCATTTTTAGTGCTTTGTGACCTTTTCCTAGAACTGTAGTCTCAAAGTAAATGTGCTAAAAGATTGTGAATTATTATATAGGTGCCAGAAAAAGTGTTAAGAGTAGGTGCAAGTGGTGAACTGCAAACATAGTACATGTATTTTAGTCATTTGGCAGCTGAGGCTAGTTTTTGCTAATCATCAGCTTTTATAGGTTCATAGATTAGTACCAAGCTAACTGCCCATGCAAGCTATTTTAAGCCTAGCCAATTATCCTTTGTGAGACTTAAACCCCACACTTTGTGTTTGTAAGGCAAACACCTTAACCATTAGGCCAACCTCTCAACATGAAGTGCATATCAATAACAGAAATAGGATGCCACTGATTACTCCTTAGAATTTTAATAAGGGGTCCCACAGTAACATGCTCATCAGTTTGTTTTTAGTTTCATATACAAATACCAGGCTATCAGTCTGCGGACTATTCAAAGCTTAACCAATAACTAGAGGTCAGCTCTGATAAGTTGCTAGGAAAATAAATTTTCTTAAAGCTAGTGCAGATATATACAACCCAATCACTCAATTATTTCTCTCCTCTTAGTACCTGCCAAAATGTATTTGTCAGACATGTTGATAGAAACTAATGAATAAAACTGTTTACTGAGGTACGATCTATTGGGGATAAATACACGAGTATGATCTTGTGTTCTGCAAAAAAAAAAAAAAGAAAAAAAAAAAAAAAAACTCCTTGAGGCTCGAATATGTCAAAAAAGCATGCCTTGACTGTGACTACTTTAAAAATACAATAATAGTCTTGAATTCCAATGCATCTGGCAGCCACAACTGAAATTATTATGCCCCTTCACTATTGTGTCCATCATTCCAGATGAACAATACGATAAATGTTTAAACTCTGTTTCGAAAATGGGTTTGATTGTAACAGAATATGACCTTGCTGAAGTACAAAAACGGGTTCAGTTTTGAAATAGATGCAGTAAAATTATAGAGCTGAAACATAAGGGACATCTGATTTATAAAACTTAAGCCGTGCATCCTTATGGATAAGGCATCTAACTTTGAAACTTTGGATCAAAAGATTGAAGGTTTACTTTCTGCCTTAATCATCCAAAAGCAACCCAACAATTTTGAGCCTCTGTAGCAAAGTGATTAAGGTGCTGGTTTTATAACAGAAAAGTTCTGAGTTCACAACTTGCTATGATAATATATCCTTCTGCCATTGACTTCTGAAGTGCACGTAGTCAGTAGAGTTTTATATGCGAAAGTACCGGGGCTGGGCTTAGCATAATAATTAAAACATTTACCTCACAATCACAGACCCACCAGGACAGTTAGCCTAGTACTTGCATATGAACCTATAAACATGGACAGATTTCTGTAATGTAAATACTTGTCAGACAAAGAGTTCCACAAAAAGCACTGGATTATTCATTCTAAGGTAGAATGGATGTTAATTACAATGCAGCATTCCAATGAGTGTTCATTTTTGGAAGCTGTGCTCTTAATATATTCACAGAGTGAATGTTTTAGAATTCATGTTGTCACTACCATGCCCATCTTCTTATGATGGATTTAGAGAGAGTAAGCAGCAATCCAATACACACACACACACACACACACACACACACACACACACACACACACACACACACACACACATATATATATATATATATATATATATATATATATATATATATACATATACATATATATGTTGTTGCATTAAGTAACATTGTAACATTATCCCCGGGATTCATGAAGCTCAGCGCAAGGAAGGCGTTAGCCTTGCGCCGACCATGCGGCATAGAGATGGTGCAGCAGCACCATATGCATATTAATGAAGGTTTGCTGCCGCAACGTCCACATGCACAGGAAACGTGCGCGAGTGCAGGGGGCGTGTTTAAGCGCTGGAAGGAGGTGTGAACATGTCCACTACAGATGCGCAACCTAAAATGCTGACTAGTACAGCCTGCCACTAATCGTAATCACTTCTGTCAGTGTCCGTAGATACTGAAATGTATGCAAAGCATACGAGAGTTCTGTGAACACCAAAATAAAAAGTAAACAAAAAAGCACGTAGCTGAATTTTGAGCCCCTGTCCCTTGAACAATGACATTTAAAACCCCGTGCCCGTATTTCATTGTAGTGTTGATTGTTATATCAAGTGGAAGTGAAACGCAGCATGTTTGTGTGCCGCTGTCCTTTGCTAAGCCAAGCCTAATGGTAAGGGTTGGCACCTGTCCCACTTTGCGAGAGATAGTCCCTCTTTGGGCAGTTGTGTCCTGACCAAAAATATTAAAAATGGCAAATGTCCTGAGATTGTAGGACATAATTATGTCCCGTATTTTATGTAATAGTTGCATAAAATAGTTATTTCTGTATCTAAATTACCTAAATGTTACAAGAAACAGAATAAACAACTAAACTGTTACAAGAATAAACTTTGATTTAGGCAAAAAAGTAAAGTTCTATCCTTTGTACTGACCGTGGGTATGTGTCGGCCTGTAATATCTGATGTGTGTCCAGGAAATGTCCCACTTTGGCCATTTGAAAAGGTGGCAATCCTACCAATGGTCAGAGCATTCACTCAATATCTGCCTTTTTGTGGTCCGAGTCGTCATTGTCTGGACAGCCCAAAGATGAATGGGTATTACCCGGGTCTGCCTACCATGTCATGAAAGATAAGTATTTGCATGTACCTTTATGCGTGAAGTACAACATGTGGAAGATCAAATATGCTAGGGTTGTCCTCACAACCATATTGGTACCAGAGATATGTAGAGTACGCAATGTGTACTGCTGTCTGTGCCATGGGCCAGCAACCAGAGAAGGGATGGATGGTGTGTTTGTTTGGGGGGGGTTGACAGGTAATGTAATAATTCGCCAAGGGGAGACTGGGTCGGATGTACAATAGGTGAACTGGAGGTGTACGAGGGAGCAGTGAGTGAATCAGAAAGGAAACAAAAAACATACATTCACATCCCCAATACACCCTTACAGGCCATACTGCAGAACACAATCCCACAAACATATGAACATTAAAATGTGCGATACACATGTACAGAAACGTCACCGGTTCACATCCACATAATGGTCTAGCCTGAACTGAGCCATCCAACACCAACACACCTGGATACATAATTGAATACCCATCATCCCCTCCACAGCACACCACCCCCCTTTGCTGAACATGCACCAAAACCACCCATACCCGGACTGCTAGCTTGGCGCAGCCATATCTGCACATAATGCTCCCTACCCACATCTAGTAGGCAGTCTCACCCTAGGCAGTCTCAAGCTTGCAAACTAGGTATCACATGCATGTATAACCCTCCCTCATTTTCATATAGCCAAAAGAATGGGAGTCATTGGCATCCACAATTTTTGGATATCCCTCATGGAATAAGTGTCTGTTCTAAAGATTAGACTTGGTGGCATGACACTATGTCCAGCCCCGTAGACATCCGGACACAAGTTGCATTAGCAGTAGTTGTCCACAACCCTGCTCAGCCTCCAGCCGGTCCTGCATAACCTATGACCCGGGATTAAACACCTGACCATGATGCACATCTCCCCATGTGCATTATCGGGAATAAATACCTTTCACATGTTCCCTAGAAGCTTCCCCATAGCCATCGTCCAAATAGTACACGTCCACAAATTATATACCCTGTCCAGGTTCCACGTCATAATGATGCACACAACCCCTGTATACAAACGGTACACGTTCCTCCCAGATGCAGGTGTTCATATACATGGCCATATACAACCCCAGATATGTAGTCATACATCTATAAATGTGCATACTTATATACGCATAGCTACAACTACACATCACACATATATGCATATAAGTAGTTGTCAAGTATGTGTCCTATTTATAAATATGTATACTTGCAAATGTATACATATGTCTCTCAGAAACATATGAACATTAACATGTACTATACATATGTACACCAACCGACTGTCACATTTGTTGCCAGTAGTGTGGAATGTTTGCAGTAAAGTCATATAACTTAAGTACCATCCATGCAGAATGTACCACAGATGGTGTAGTGGTCAAACCGGTGACTAAGGTGTTTCCATTCCTGGGTCCAAACCATGCAAGGGCTGCTAATTTTATACAATGCTCAGAATAATGGCCATCGGCTATAGGGGCGGCAGTAAGTGGCGGTCATTCAACAGTATGGGAAATGTAAATAAGTATGTAGGTGTAGATGCATGTGTATGTACAGACATATATATATATATATATATATATATATATATATATATATATATATATATATGAAGAATGAACATGGTCACAAGAAAGCAGTAATAACGAATGTGAAGGGAAACAGCAGCGGAACCCCCTGTATTATTTAGTGCTGTCATATCAAGCTGGCCAGAGGTGAGCAAACCTACTGCGTCCCCACCCACAGGTAGGATGCTAACAGTGGAACTAACTTTATCCACGTGCTAAGTCTGAATTTCAAACAGTCTCCATTCGGACTAGCTGAAAATCGGAAAACTTATTGAACACTCTGACCATTATATGAATGTATGTCCCAGGACTATAAGCTTGGGACGTCTGAACATACTTGGAGTGAGTGTTGTAAAGCATGTTGAGAGAGGATGTCCACCAAACAGGTTTGTGTTTCCTTGAGGAGCAGGTTTTAGTTCTGTTGGGTATGGCTGAATCCATGCAGTTGTATAGGTGCTTGAAAACTGCATTGGTGTACTGTTCAGCATAGTCGTTAGCATCCTCGGGGAGGGGGTGTGAAGCTACAGATACCCTTCCTTTGGAGGTTGTAGTCAGCTTTTGAGAAGTTTTTTAGCTTGATTTCGGCTGGTGGGATAGAAACATCGAATGAGACAGTCCGATGATCTGATCTATCCATGGAAGGACATACTATGCGGGTGGTGCAGCATCATCCATGTTGGTGAGAACCAAGTCCAGAATGTTATCTCTCCTTGTGTGGGATGAGATGAGCTGGTCTAGTGCATTAGAATCGATGAAGTTGAGGAATCATTGAGACAGTGTGTTAGTATAAGAATAGTTCACCCAGTCTATGGTGTCTAGAGCAGTAGGGAGTGGCGCATGTGTAGTGGTGTGGTTTATTTCCGACCGGAGAATGGATAACTGCTGTGTTAGTGATGTTTTGCTGCATTTGTTCTGGTAACTATGAACCGTGGGTATACATGCAAATGAAGCAGCACAGCAATAGTGTAGTGGTTAGGGCATCCCCTATCGAGCAGACGTTGCCGGTTCAACTGCAGCACACACCATTTATGACCCATAATCCGTATACGAGCATACCCTGCTCTTTTATGCTGTATAACAATATAATACCATTGAAATGTGAACTGGAGTGACGTATCGCAGTAAGAATTCAGAAGGTGTATGCATGATGGGAAATGGTGGTTAAACGTGGCAAAACGGAAAACCGCTGGTGAAAAGTGTTCTACTCATCCTTTGTCCAATGACCCTTGTTCTGCCCAGCAACATAATGAACCGCCTCAGCCAGGCTCGACACCAGGACCCTACACACCACAACCAATGTGATTTACCACTAAGCCACGGCAGTTATACCTAACTCTGATGATATCACAAACATAGCAGACAGAATAGTCATTCAACAGTATGGTCAAAGTAATTAATCATGTAGATGTATATGCATGCATACATACACATATTTGATATATATATATATATATATATATATATATCTACAGAAATAACATAGGCAGAAAAAAGCACTCATAATGACTACAAAGGAAAACAGCAGTGGAACACCCATATTATCTAGTGCTGACATATCAAGCTGGCCAGTGCTGGGCAACACCCATGCGTCTCTAACCACAGGTAGGATGCTAACAGCAG
>NC_056740.1:501571211-501628711 GCF_019279795.1 Protopterus annectens | reverse complement strand
GTATGCGAGTATTACACTGGTAAAGCAATGTAGAGGCTATCTGACTGTAAGAAGCTGTAACCAGAGGTTAGCATTGCATAACACCATGCAACCCCACACACATCCGCTCACAACTGCTTTCATGTGCCTTAATCCCTCCATATCCAATGGCCTTGTTCTGCCCTGCAACAAAATAAACTGACTCTGCAAGGCTCAGAAAAGGACCTTGAACACACAGCTAATGTGATTTACCAATATGCCATGGCATATATACAGACATCGGAACATCGGACATTACCACAAACATATCATACAGCGCAGTCATTCAACAGTATAGAAATGTATTCCATCATCTAGATGTATGTGTGAGTGTTTATGTCCAACATATTGGTACATACATATATAGAGATATATCAGGAACGTACCATATGACAACAAAGCATTACAAACTAATGAAAAGGGAAACACCAGCGACGCCTGTATTTTATAGTTGTGCTGTCCTATGTAATATCAAGACTCCCTCAGACAGATATGTGTCAGTCATACACGCAAACAGTTGTACATTGGGCGTATACATCACACTGTGCATGTAATGTACATTAACACAACAGTACCTGTCCAATCATTATGCAAGAACAGTACTCTTGCAAGATGCTGTGTGCAACATCATCATCATGATAAAGGTAAATTGGGTAACCATAGAGGGACTGGTAGTGTTGTGTGTACAATGGGGTCATCCGCATCACGTGTACCTGGACCATTTAGGAGTGATGTGCATACCAGGATCGTGCGCCTGACGGACAGGGGTGAGGATACCAGGAGTATGTTGTGATGCATATTACAAGGGGTACATGTGTCCATTGGGCACGTGTGTGAAATGGACAGCTATGTATGGGGCAAATGTTGTCCTAGGAATCGTTTGGCCTTATGCTTCCGTAGGGTGAGAGTGGGATGTGGGGGAAGGAGAATAGGTATGCCCGTGGAAGATAGGTCAGGAAGGATCACAGACAACACAGCATACAGGGTCGGTATATGACACATGTGGGGGATACACCTCGGACAGGGATGGGTGTTCGGTATTCACAAGCCAATGGGAACAGTGGGGCAGAGGTCTGCAGCCATGGGCTACTGCCACTGCACCAAAACAGCTACAAAGAAGGCAGTGCTGGGGGCTGTCCAGGAGGGGCAGCCTCACCCTGTAAATGTGACACTCTGCCCTTGAGCTTGCGTATCTGACTTTGGAACCCATTAATGAGCCCCCAAAACACCACGTCCGGGACTATACAACAGCAGAAATATTCCTGTCTGGCCCTGCTCCCAGGAGGGACATGCCCCATCCTCAGTAGTGGACCCACCAGTAGGTGGTGCAGAGCCAACAGAGGTTGAGGTCCAAGGCTGGGCTCCAGATGTGCTGGTGCCCGGTGCCATGGTCAGCTGAAGTGGGACAGGAGGTTCTGCCGGGACCTCTAAACCCGTACAGCCTATGATGTTGTAGTTTAAACACAGATATGGCTTAGTAATAGACAACAGCATTCATGATTACTTACAACAGTATGCATAAATATGACCATCAACCCAACACAACAGATGGTATACATTTGCAGAGGGAGCACAACACATGCATATATACTGCATGACATCTGTACAAAGTGTAGAAGACGTGTGTCTGCAGCTATGAACAGTTTCCCATTATTGGCTTGTCACTGGAAACCCTAGACAGTGTCTGTCATACCACTGTTTCATGTGACATATATCCAGTCAGGGATGCGATGGCAGTAACATATCCCTATCACCATGTACTGGCTGCAATCCTCACACTATGCTCCTGCTGTGCACAGATGTGTGTTCAGCGTGTAACACAGGAAACAAATGGTTCCACACACTGACCAGTCCACAGATGGCCCTACAGATGGGGGTCCCTCATGAACAGAGCACTGTCATGTCTGTTTTAAAACATGCAGAATAGCCATTACCACACACAACATGTTAAACAGGCAGTAGTCTCAATGCAGCATAGCTACACTTACATGTTGTAGTCATGTCTGACACATCACCCTCCTGTCTTTAGGTTATTTCCCACTGTGTATGATGTTTGAGAAACAGCCAGATATAATCTGTGATGCTGTTTCAAAACACCACATCCAGGTACCACTCACAGCGTCTGTCATGGCCAAACACCAACATTATGTTCCTAGATAATGTGCTGTTTTTATCATGTGAATGGCTATTTGAACATCATCACAGCTGTTCCACATGCAATCAGCTAGAGGAGGACTGCAATAGGTGCAGAGGCCATCACTTGATGATGTCCTTCACTTACAATACACTTGCTACTGCTGAGCAGGTGTACACCTCCACATCCACCAGAGAGTGTGTGGGAGGGACAGACAAAGTACATCAGAGAAGGGCTTGGAGACTAAAACCTAAGCATCGTCTTTTACATGCCTACCAGTACAGGGGTCAAACCCCTGACTGATTAGTCATTCCTCCACATACACCAGAGAGTGTGTGGGAGGGACAGACAAAGTACATCAGGGAAGGGCTTGGAGACTAAAACCTAAGCATCGTCTGTCACATGGCTACCAGTACAGGGGTCAAACCCTTGACTGACTAGTCATTACTATTACATGTGCATGCAGTTACTACATGTGCCACAAAGCCGACATGTTGCTGTGCTGTAAGAACATATATGTGTGTTGGTGAGAGACATCTGCAACAGAGATATAGTAGACATACATTAGGTGTAGCACACATGGCTGTCCCTGTGAACGGATGCCATTGTCACCACAATTACACGCTCTAATGGACTTGCATTGACACTCTTTGCCAGGACCACTAATACACTCCCTAACTACTTATTTTGCCACACTGCAGTAATGCACAGGGCTACATGCACCACTGGGGATATCTCAAGGTTCTATGGGCTAGGGCATTTGAACCTGTTTGACATCTGTTGATATGCCAATGAGGGTTATACTGGGAGTGACTGTCGTTGGGAGCATCGCAACCCACACACAGACACAAGGTGCCAGTACTGACATGCACGTATGCTTTTCTTCATGGATGTGTAGTGGTTGGCTGTGTAAGATGGCTGTAAAAGGCTGGGTGATGGGTAATCCTTGGCATCGCACCACTCGACAATGGTGTGCAGTGTGGTACTGGGGTGTAGTGACTGCAATGTCCCACACAGATGGGTACTGCATGAACTGCCCTGACATCCTGGTTACCATTGTGTATGGCCATAGCTTTACAATGCATGCCATGTCTGTGTTTGATAGTCCTTGACATGGACATTGCCTGGGATGTGCATGTCCCACAATACTGTACAGTGACATGTACAGGTGTACCTGGTTTGGCAGGCACATGTTGTGTACACAGACTGTTATCCTCTAATATGCCAATACTGGCCTGGTGTGGCAAAACATGCTTATAGTCAGCAAGTCGACCCTGCATGTGCATTGATAGCATGATACAGGTATTCCCTGGTACCAGTGGCATTGGTTCATACAGGGCACATGTGTACGGCATTGTATGGCCTCTGTGGATCACATTTGATGGCAACACATATGTTGCAGGCATCCAGTAGGGAACATAGTAAAGGCCCATTTTCCACAATGATGTGCCTATTGTACTTCTGTACAGAGTCCCATGTCCTCTGCAGCCCACTGCAGTCACACCATGCCTACTATCTGTCATCAATGTGCATGGTACTAGCAACATAGCGGAATATCCTAGGCAAGTGTGTTTGCGTATGACACATGGGTTCAGGACATATACTGGGTACTAGTAGGGTTGCATACTTTGTTCACCAGGCCTTTTGCCAAATGTAAGGGTATGGCATGACAACACAGTCCCGTGGCTGACTGACATCTGTACTCCTCGTGAGGTGGCCATTGTGTCATAAGATGGACACCACATAGGAAAACTCCAAAATCCGCTCCCCATGTCCAGTGGTTAGACACTCATAGCCACCTCCACACAGGCTCTGACAGCCAAACACACACACTTGTCTTGTCCTGGATTTGAACCCCTACCTACCATATCACACTACAGCAATACACATTTACAGGACATGCTACAGCAAATACTGGGTTACAGCACTCCTAGAGGTGTATTCCTAGGTGGGTGACATCAGCAGGAATGACAAAGGTGGACATGTGATTTGTACAGAGAGTGCATATTCTACAAAGCATTGTACTTGTCTCATGCAGGCAGAGACACATACACACACACAGTTAACAAGTCTGGGATTCATAGGTTCATAGGTTCATACTAGGCTATCTGCCCAAGGGCATTTATAAGCCTAGCCCAGAGTTTTGTGGCTTTCGCCACCCCTTTAGTTTGAAGGAAACTATGCCCATTATTTTGCTGTGCCTCTGTCAAGCAGTGACACTGAGGTAATCCCTGGGGTATATCTGCGATCTCCCATCCATTGGTCAAGATTTCTCTTGAACAAGGCCAGTGAGGTGCTCTGCCTCACATGTATCGGGATTTTGTTCCACAGCATAGGGAGTCTCTGGGTGATGAATCTGTCCCTCCAGCACGTCCTATTAATAACCGTGTCAAGGTTTAAGTCTCCTGCCCTTGTAGTTCTGAGGGATCTATATTTTTTGAGGTGAAGCATGTTCATCAAATCTGGGTTTGACATGGCCTTGTATGTCAGGCACAGGTCACCTCTGAGCAAGCGGTAAGCAACTGAATAGTGCTGGAGTTCTTAAAGTCGGGCAGCATAAGACATATTTTTGAGACCCTTTATCCTTTTGGTGAGGAACTTTTGGGGCCTTTCCAGCTGCTGCAGGTGTCGGGTCAGATACATTCCGAATGGGGCATTGTACTCAATCATTGGTCTGATGAGTGATGAGTACAGGGGGATGATGACCTCCCTTGATCTAGATGTGAATACCTTCATGATCAGGTGGGTAATGTAGAAGGTCTTCCTAACTACTTTAGCAACGTGAGTGTCAAACGAAAGGTTACTGTCAACCTGGGTCCCCAGATCCCTGATAACTTCTTCTGTGCTCAGTGGATTGCCACCTATATGGTAGCTACATAGAACACCAACCTAACTACTTTTTCACACTGCAGCATTCAACAGTTACAGAACACGCTACCGAGATTACTGGGTCACACCACTCCCAGAGGTGTATTTCTAGGTGGGTGACATCATCAGCCTTGCCAAAGGTGGGTATAGGAATTGTACAGAGTGTGAGTAGTCTAAAAGCATTGTTCTGTCCCTCTGGCAGACACACACACACACACACACACACACACACACACACACACACACACACACACACACACACACACACAGTTGGCAAGTCTGGGATTAGAACACCATCCTAACTATTTTATCACACTACAGCATTACGCAGTTACAAAACCTGCTACTGAGATTACTGGGTCACAGCACTCCCAGAGGTGTATTTCTACGTGGGTGACATCATCAGCCTTGCCAAACATAGGTATAGGAATTATATGGACTGTGAGTAGTCTAAAAGGATTGTTCTGTCCTCAGGCAGATGGAGACACGCACACACAGTTGGCAAGTCGGGGATTAGAACATCGATCTAACTACTTTATCACACTACAGCATTATGTAGTTACAGAACGCACTACCAAGATTACTGGGTCACAGCACTCCCAGAGGTGTATGTCTAGGTGGGTGACATCATCAGCCTTGCCAAAGTTGGGTATAGGAATTGTATGGAGTGTGTGTAGTCTAAAAGCATTGTTTTGTCCTCAGGCAGACGGAGGCACACACACGCCAGTGGTGGGATCAGAACACCTGCCTGTCTACAGATCACTATTACAGTTTTAGATAGTTACGAGTCGCGCCAGAGAGACTACACATTTTCAAGGCTGTCATTATGACCTTCTAGGAATGGGGACATCAACAGGGATGCTGGCAGTTAAGATGTACATACCTGTGAACCTGTGTGTTTAAAGTAGGAATCCATCCTGAACTGGAGTATGCCCATCTGTGCAATGGACAACTACTATCACTATACAGGGTTACAATGGCCATGCCTATACACATAGAGGCACATAACTGACACAAGATGTCAATAGGCATGCTCACACACTTAGTAGCACAAGGCTGTTTGGAATGCACTATGTCTCCAACTACACATGTTTATACTGGGCATGCTCATACACTTATTAGCACAGGGCTGTTTGGGATGTACTCTGATTCTAAACACAGAAGGCCGCAGTGGCCATGCTATTACAGTTAGACCTAAATAACACATTGTAATGGACTTCGGTATTAGTATTTGTCATTGTTAGCAGGAACGCTGCACTACACATATCTAACACCAGTCATCTACACAATTTCTGCTGCTGTCCATCATCTTAAATGTACCATTCTATACCAAGCACAATACTACCACTTGCAGTAATGTCTTGCTAGGAGTGGCAACTGCTTGACCAACATAATGAGCCAATGTCCTGCTGTAATTACGAGGTTGTCCAGTGTTTGTCATTCTGGGATGACATGGCTGAAAGAAGACAGGCCTTTGTCACAGATCACATGCATCCATGATGCAAGGGAGTGTGGATAATACCTAGGTCACAATTGCCCATATAGTGCCATTCCAAGGCAAATGTCTTAAACACAGGATAACACCCTGACACCTAGAGGACAACTGCATTGTATGCTAATGATAACCAGTGCTAGATGTGTAGCATTCTAAATCACAGCTGCTCACTGTAGATCCAACAATGGGGAATACTGACATCTTGCAGTGAGGAACACCTGGCTGAAGGCTCTGTAGTGCACAATAGCACTACCACCATATACCTCAGAACCAGACATGTGGACCATAACACAGGTACGGACCACTCCAGGTGGTTGTGTCCCCACATACATAAAGGCCACTCACATGTACTGACCAGTACTCCCACGAAAGGCATCACATATGAGTCAGGTGCAGGTCCCAGTGTCAAAAGCTGCATTCTAGGATATAACCCTCAGACACCACCATGCCCTCAAACCACCAACACACATCCATACATGTGGTATGACATATAATAGTAAAACACCATGTGACCTTTGACTGGTGGACTGTACCTAGCTCTACATCAACTGTGCAGAGTACCCATGTACTGACACAGTTGCATCATGTGTTATGCAATGCAATGATACCACTGTTTGCAACCAGGTCATCTGTACACATACCAGGGTCCCTCGGTTATTTACAGCATTAACGGATGACTGCTGCTGAACACCAGTAAGCACCCTTATGTTTGGATATGACATACATGTACCTGCCCTGGATATGTACATGCCACACACATACAACATATATGTAAATAGCATAGCTGTTGTTGTCCTTTGTGCAGACAGGTGGCTACAGCCATTATGCACATGCACATGGAAGGTAGGTCCATGGCTGCTGAATACTAACAGTACATAAGGTGTGATATCAATGTTGACAGAGGTAACATTCCCTCTGTACTGGTCACCCATGACACCTATCATATCATACAACATTCCATGTGTCATGTATGTCATTACACATGTCCACCAAATGCAATGCCTACAAACATGCCCAAATGACAGGAATGTAGGACCTACACACATGTACAAGTAGTGGTGTGCATTCAGTTACCATGCATGTGCAGTTGCTGATGTTTGCAGGTGACATGCGACTTAGTACATCATGCAGTTGCAATGCAGCCTCAACATTGCCAACTGTATATGGTGATATGCTGAAAGTATGGTAAGCTGTACTTCAGGTATGGACAGATGTGTGGACATAACTAAGTGGTGGGGCATCTTTGCAGATGGATGTTTGCTGAGGACAGCTCACAGGTGTGTCACAAGCATTCCTACAATAACCTGTGTAACTGCTAAGCTATGGTTTTGTTAATTGAATGGGAACACACACAACTTAGACAGTGGTCAGGGTAACACCGAAGGTAAATCACTTGACACCTGTAACAGTTAAGACCTCTCGTGTGCATATATTGTCATATATCAGCACAGTTGCCGAAGGACGCAGCAGTACACTTTGTAAAGTGTGCAATACTGCTGTAAGTCTGTCATACATATCATGAGATAGGCAGGTGTTTGATTCACAGTACTGGCATGTGTGGTTCTGTGTGTGTCCATATATGTCACGTATGGTAGGGAATACATCTCAGTTGATACTCACTCTCCTGTACACTGTTGTAGACATCTGTACAGATTGAAATGTAGAAAGCTGACATAGGCAGGGGTGTATATCTCACACATGTCAGGTATCTGTATGTGCATGACATAGGTGTATTCAATAGTGAATGCCACAGTGTGTGTGTGTGTGTGTGTGTGTGTGTGTGTGTGTGTGTGTGTGTGTGTGTGTGTGTGTGTGTGTGTGTGTGTGTGTGTATGTATGCATGTATGGCTGTATGGTCCCTGGAGTGAGGATGTATGTTACCATAGTGAACTGATAAGACCTCTCCCCCCATCCAGGCATTGCAATCTAGTATCCCTTAGGCAAAACTGACTACCTGTACATGTGTAATCTCTGTGGCGCATCACGTAAGTGCACAGTACTGTAATGATGATTTGCAGATAGGAAGAGGTCCTCACCTCAACACCTCAACACTAGCAACTGTGTGTGTGCGTGTGTGTGTGTGTGTGTGTGTGTGTGTGTGTGTGTGTGTGTGTGTGTGTGTGTGTGTGCATGTGTTACTGTGTTGGTGAATCCATGAGTGTGTGGGTGTGTTACTGTGTCTCTGAATACGTGTGTGTGAATATCTGGGTGGGAGGTTGGCATAATGGTTAAGATGCTTACCTTGGAGACACAAGGTGCAGGGTTTGATTCTCACATGGTGTAATTGTTTAGGCTTAAAATGGCTGACAAGGGCAGTTAGCCAAGTACTAACCTATGAACCTATGAACCTGAGTGTGTGGGTGTATTTGTGTGTTCGCATTCTGTCATGGGAATGAGTATTACTGCTTCACAATAAGGCAACACGCTTTCCACTGGCCTCTACCCTTGTCATCAGCTAGACCGCTCTCTTACCTCCCCACTCCATGTAACTGGACCTGTGATGTCATCCAGTATGGATGTCACATCTGTAACCACAGTAGCTTAATACACAGCTATCATGCTCTTGGATCAGTAGATCAGTAGACGTGTTTGGAACGTGGAACTTTCTAACTGTGATGTGGAAGCTACAAAGTGCATGCAGGTATTTTCATACATACCTGTGCTACAAGGTGCATGCTGGTATTTTCATACATACCTGTGCTACAAGGTGCATGCTGGTATTTTCATACATACCTGTGCTACAAGGTGCATGCTGGTATTTTCATACATACCTGTGCTACAAGGTGCATGCTGGTATTTTCATACATACCTGTGCTACAAGGTGCATGCTGGTATTTTCATACATACCTGTACTATAAGGTGCATGCTGGTATTTTCATATATACCTGTGCTACAAGGTGCATGCTGGTATTTTCATACATATCTGTGCTACAAGGTGCATGCTGGTATTTTCATACATACCTGTGAGTATCCACATTTACATATGGAACACTAACTGCAAACACTGACATCCACCAGCACATGCAATTAGACCTGAATGAGGAAAGCAAAAAATCATGACCAACATGCAGTTACTGTTGTTACACAAGACATATACTGTTAACAGTATGAAATGCATTGTAAACCTGTACTACATGGTATGTCTGCTGCCTGTCAACAGTACACAACAATTGTAATGTACAATTATCTTCCTAGTCTGTTCACCCTGTGCATCAAACCATATGAGCATGTCCCTGCACCGATGGTGTGGATGACAGGGATGTGGCACAGGCATCATCATATGCACAAGGTGATAATGTTTGCCAGAGGCCTAGGCTGCACCATTGGATGACATCATGTGTGTGGGCTAGGGCCTTTGATCTCATTGGGCATGTGTGGATGCTATGCATGTGTGTGTTGCGGTGCCCTACATATGTTTCTGGTGTGTGCGTGTATGTATGCACACAGTTCTGGCATGTGTCTGTCCTACACAGGGGTATTATTGACAGCTACGGACTGTACCGGCCAGGTTTTACAGTTCACGGTGTCCAGCTATGGCCACATGACCTGTGCCTGCCAGCGGTTGCACGGGCACTACCAGGCAGAGGTGCAGATTGGGTACTGTCGGATGACACATGTCTACTGAAACCGTGTCTCTGTTGGGATCGTCCAGGGCCATGTGCACATGGCCTGTTGTGTCCTGGTGTGGACAGCATAGCACCAGCTGCACTGCTGCTACCGCCACTATGGGAGCGGGCATGTGAGGTAGCTCATTCACATAGACCTGCAACAGGTGATGTAGCTGTCCTACATCCACGTGCCCGATGCCTCACTCCTACCAGATGTTCCAGCACAGACATCTCACGCTCTCAGATTGACATGTCACGGTCAAGGATTCCAACCATGTCACGCATTCGTCTATCCAAAACTTCAGCAAGCTGCTGTTGAGCATTTGCCATTGCCTGGATGTTGTTGTTTAAAGAACAGACAGCAGCCCTCTGAAGCCTCTGACCTTCTCTGCTGTGCCATTCAGCACATGCCTCCATTACAGCCTGAAACATACATCTGGTGACACCAGCTGCTGTGCTCTGTCTTGCAAGGGCATGTCGGCCAGAGGTCCTCCTACAAGTAGCACTGGCCACATGCCTGTGTGGGGCAGCACCAGTCAGTTGGCTGACACCATGGTGTGCAGGCACACCTTCCATTGTCTCCACACCTTCCTGTTACAAGCTACCACATGCCAACTGTCCTTCCTCTATGGCCACTGGTGATGGGGTATGTGTTTGCATGAGAACTGTGTATGGGGATGAGTGGGATATATGTGGAATGGCAACCAATGGAACAGATTCAGCCCCTGACAACCCTGCCAGTGCCTCAATCATACGTTCATCATCACTGCTAGAGTTTGTGGGGACACTAATATCAGATGGACCACAGGAAGAGAACGCACCTACATCAACACCTGTGAGGGGCAGACAAGAACTGTACATTACAATCTATATAATAGACACACACACACACACACACACACACACACACACACACACACACACACACACACACACAGACACACACACACACACACACACACACACACACACACAGAAACACACACACACGCTATGGCACCTGACATGCATGTGATATGACAGAAGGCATGCAACATGCCTGTGATATGGCAGACAGCATGCAGCTCAGACAATAACAGTGGTAGTTATCATACATCCCTGGGTTGCACACAACAGCATGCATGTGTCATTGCAGAAGGCATGCACATTACACAATTATAGCAGTAGTTAGCATACATCCCTGTGTTACACCATGTAGACCAGCACAGGTTAACAATACATCTGCCTGTTGTGTGGTATATGACCTTGGCAATCACATGTGGTATGACGTGATCTGCTGACGTGTGCAATGACATGCATACATGTTTAACACAATGGTGCCCTGTCAAATATACAGTGGAGTAATGGTATCCCAATGCAGGGATGTGTTATACTAACATGGACCTTCTGCTGACGCAGTTTTGTCTGTCCGCCCTACAGATATACTGCACATGTAGCTGACATGCATGGCCATTGTAGGGAATCATGTGGCTTCTCTACTGCTATACAATGTGAGTTGCAGACACAGTTCATAGCCATGACTGTGTTCAGATACAATACATATATACTGTGGAATGTGTCCCACATCACTGAGGAGTATACACACTAAACCATAATGTGGAATGTGTGACACTGAAGGGTATACGGATGGCACCCCTGCACATCTGCAACCATATTGCTGCTGCCTGGCAACTATGGCCAGACATGGCAAACTCGTCAGTACACCATGTCCCACATGACATCTGTGTGCCACACACACACACACACACACACACACACACACACACACACACACACATGAGGAGCAAAGATGACAGTGATGTCTGACACCAGCAAGGGGAATGTACTGTATCTGTGGCCTGATGTGGTTGTCTGTGTATGTATGTGGATACTGTACAGGTGACTGATGTCATGTCATGACACACTCAAGATGTTCAACACATCTTATGTGGTGGATTGATGTCACGCCTACACAAGATGTGTACAGGCTGTAGGATGTCTAGTGTTCCACATCTGCAATATAACCATTACACAAAGGCCATAGTTGGACTATGTGGAACCAATGTACCACAGGGTGTACACACAAGCACATCACGTCTACTGTGTGTGTTGCTTCATGTCTATGGCCATCTTCTATGGCCATGTGTGAACATGTGTTGGCCAAATGGTTGTGACGGGCATCTATTTTACATTTCTGTGTTGTCCCATATGACATACACCCAGAGATGTCATATGCTCCACTGATGACAGGGTTATGCAGACAAATGGTGGTATGTTTGGTATGTGGGATATGTTTTTCAGGATAGTTAGGCAGTGTTGCAGCAAGCCCACTAGATGTCATGGACATGTCAGATGGCACATAACATTGTGTGACATTCATAGCAGGGGTATAATCCACACCGGTGAATCCTGTGGGCTGGCCATACTCCAGCTCACTGTGTAGTACTGTTTGTATTCCCCTCATGTGTAGTTCTGATCTGTAGTACATGTCCCTACAGTGAACAACACCTCCTCCATTGTATGTACAGCTGTCCACACATCTAGCAATGACAGTTTGTGAGGTTTCGTGTCGGTGTTTCACATAGTTTGCAAGTATTGCACATGGGTAGCCATTGTGATGCATTGCAGGTCCGACCTGTATATTGTGATAAGACCAAACATTATGTGTACATGTGGTAAACTGCCATGTGGCAGATAAACCTGTGCATTAACCTGCCCGATAAATAATAACAGTCTCACCTGCAACAGGCTGCTGTCGCAGCAGAATGCCAGAGGTACCTAAATAGGAGTGACACAGCAGTATGATCATTATCCATGCCTGTATGATAGCTACAGGGTGCAATGTGCATGTTAACACATACGCCAGTACATTAGACTATACTATGGAGTATGCACATGTGTGCATACACAGAGTAGCATACTATAGTATGCGGCATGTGTGTATACATGCCTTGCATATGATGTTACATTACATATTGTACAGTGACACATGTAACTATATAGAATATAGTTGTGTTATATGTGCAGTAGTGACTTACCAGGCAACTCCAGGCTTGGTGGTTGAGAGACACCCACCTCCACGATATCAGCTAAGGCTTGTGGATGTTGTTCTGCAGGTATCCCCAGGTTGGCCAGTAGCTCCTCGGTATGTGTGAGTGGGGGCTTGGTTGGTGGGCCGCCACCTGTTGCACCTTGTTCCCTGGCGATTGCATTTGCACGCTGTTCTGCCCATCTAATTAGGTCTGTACAGTGTCTGCGCACCTGCTGGTATATGTGGTTGTGGCAACCCACATCATTAACCCTCCTGTAAAGTTCTTGCCACAGGGAATCCCGCTGCTGTGCATCCTGTTGCACATGTCTGAATAGTACATGGTGATTATCAAGTAGGTATGGGATGAGGACCTCATCCTCCAAGCAGGTAAAAGTTGGCAGCCTTGCATGCGGCATACCTAGAAGACATAATGATGGAGACAGGTCACAGTAACTCACAGAGACGTACAGAGCTACAGCTGAACATACATGTGTATCACATTTATTATGATTAAATAGTTGTCTTTGCAAATCTACATGACAATGACACCACTGACATGTTTGTGTCACACACATTTGGCACTCAATGGTGATTGGATATTACCACCATATATGTGTGTGCCACCTGATGACATTGCTCATACTCCATGTGGATGCTGTATTGATGTGGGCATGTCTGTTTGCCTGTACTGGTGTTCTTACCTATCAGCACATGCCTGGATGTTTCCACATTAATGCAGTCGACCTTGATGCTGTGTATATGTCACATATAAAGACTTACACTGCCTTAATGAACATGACCTGTGACCCAGCAGACTTGCTCACGGAAGGTTTTATATGTTTGTGTTTTGCCATATACATCTACACGGCACTGTAAAGCAGTTCAACATCCTGCCATGTGCCACCTGTGTTGCACATGTGATACACATGGGACACTGGCTAGCCTGATGGTATTTGCAGGGTTGGATATCAACTATAGCATGTACGGTCAAAGTCAACTAGTAGGCTATATGTCCTGGGCCATCTGTGAGCCTAGGATGAAAGGTTACCTAGCTGTAGCCGACAGGTGGGTTTCTGGGGCCAGGTCAAGCAGTGCCACATAACTGATCCACAGGGTTAATGATATATTTACCATGCAGTCATCACACCATGTCTGAAAGAGGGGCAATGTGCATCTTTGCTGGACAGGGATGCATAGTATGGCAGGAGTATGTAAAGTGTATGGGACAGGGATCTATCCAGCATGTGGTGTTCCTTGTACTAGGAAGGTGGATATCCATGAAGTATGTGTTTGAGATCAGGATGTGTACGTGTAGCATGTACAACATCACTGGGTTGGACATGGCTTTATTCAGAGTAGGCATCATGCTACATAGTGGAGATGGGGATTGGGAAGGCTGGTGTAGGCCATCTGAACATGGCCAATACCCCTTAAAGGAAATATGTGATCTGATATGGGTCACTTGAGTGTTGAGTATGGCTGAACAATGATCTCTATATTCATGGATGGCACCCTGTCATGATTAGGGTTGCCACGAAGCAAACAGTTACATGAATCCTAAATGCTCCACTGTAGACGGCCAATCCACATAAGCACATATAAAATAAGGTAAAAGTTTATTATAAAGTGTACAATTATAAAATCCACTTTTCGTCGAGTGAAACTGACTCAACTTCTTCAGAAAGACTTAATGACAACTATTTCTAAATGCAGGTGTCTTATATAGATTTCAAAACAAGTCACATGAGTATTATAATTGACTAATCAGTTCTTAAAGTAGTATATAGTCACACATTGTGCAATACCAAAACGTTTGTGTATGTAGAAATAAACATTAAAATACATACTCATCAGACATTATCAAGTGGACAGTATCGAGTGTTCCAACAATTATTGTCTAAGACATTAAATAACTATCATCCTTGCTGACTTGTTTAAACCTATTCTCGTACCATGGCTTACTGAAAAAAGTGCCTATGGCACAAAATTCTTGTTGACCTTCTTGAACCAAGATATGGTTATCAGATTTGTTAGATAGGTGTACTAATTAAAGCATGTGTCAATTCTAGACAGTGCCATATATAAGCAGTTAAATCCTAGAAAAAGGTACACAATTGCCTATTATTACAATAAAATATGGTGCACTAAACAATAATATGGTAAGCATACCATATCTAAACTAAACAACCACTCCTTCTATGATGGTATGATGTTCTTGTGGTTACTTGTTATTATCTAACCACATTTTTTAGACGTAAAATACACATTATAGAACTCATTTAATTTATACCTGGAAACTGACAGGCATTAACTCTCAGTTGCCAGAGGAGTTGACATCTTTCTAATCTTAATGACTCGGGTCCTCCTTTCCCATCATTTCTCAGTTGTTGTAAAATCCTAAACTTGAACTGGTGTCCTTTGTGTTCACTTATATGTCTGGCTAGTGCATTTTCAAGTTTATTCTTACCTATACAGTAGATATGTTCATACATTCTCTCACCCAGCTTCCTGTCAGTTTTACCGATATAGAAAGCTGGGCATGCTACACACTTAGCCAGGTAAACAACCTGTTTACTTGCACAATCATATCTACCAGATGTTTTAAATTTTTTATTGCCTATTACAAAGTTAAAACCCGTGTCTATATATTTACAAAGACGGCACATATTACATTTATACATGCCATCTCTGTTGTTAGATGGTCTAGTATTAGCTTCCAGGAGTGACTTCAAATTACTGCCCTGCCTGTAGACTACTTTGGGTAGTGCTGGAAGGAATGATCTGAAGTGACCATCTCTCATAAGAATATCCCAATTTTATGAGATGATGGCTACTACTTCATAAGAATCTACATTAAAGGTGCAAATAAAACGATACGGGCTGAATAGTTGTTTTTCCGGTCTTACCCAGGGTCTGACAGTGGGACTGTTACTCAATATTGGAGTATATATACCCGTCATCCTCTTATGCTGGACTTCTTTAATGATTTCATGTAAGAGAGGAAATGGATACCCCCTATGTATGAAAAAAGATTGCAATAAATAACATTCATCCTCAAAATCGGTATCCTTAGATATCATCCTAGCAGCCCTAACCAGTTGTCCCTTCACTACAGATTTTTTCTGGAATGGAGGATGACAACTGGTATAATGTAAAAACATATTGGAGTAGGTGTCCTTTCGAAAAATCCTAGATACATAGGTCTTTTCCTGGTAATCTTTACTTAGCCCCACGTCTAGATATGCTATTTTATCTTTGCTATAATTAAACGTGAACTTCAAGAAATTAGTACTCGAGTTGAAACCTTCCAGCATTTGTTGTAATTCATCTGGTTGACCCTTAAATAAGATGAATATATCATCTAAGAATCGGGTATAAAACTGGATATGGTCTTTGCATGTAGGATTTGTTAAAACATATTCCCTTTCCCAATATGCCATCACGAGGTTAGCTAGGCTGGCACCACAGGGTGAGCCCATTGCCACTCCCACTTTCTGATGGTATAATCCGGTATTAAAAAGCACATAGTTGTAAGATAACACAATGTCAATGAGCTCTTCTACAAGCTGTGTCTCACTTATAGGAGCACCTAAGTGTCTCAACATATATGATACCCACTCTATTCCCTCACAATGGGGGATAGATGAGTATAAATCTTTTACATCGATAGTTACTAGCAGGTGGGCCTCACTGAACTTGAGCTTGTTGATACTCTTTAGGAATGTCCATGAGTCTTTAGAAATTTGTGTTTCACATACAACATACTTCTTTAAGATGTTGTTAACCACCTTTGCACATGTGTATGTAATACTATCCCTACCATCCACCAAGGGACGCATGGGTGGACTATCTACACTTTTATGAACTTTTGGGATTCCGAACAAAATCGGAATCCTGGGAGTTGGCTGTATTAGATAGTTGTAGACCATTTTATCTTTGCCTCTATATAAAGATCCTCTATAAAGGCCCTAACTTTTCTATATGCACCATTTAATTCATTTTTATACACCTCTTCATAAGTATGACTATTTAATATGTCCAACATTCTTCTGTTGTAATCCTCGGTATTCATAATAGTCATGCCCCCACCCTTATCGGGTTTCATAATACATACTGGTGCCTGGCATAAGAACCTTAAGGTGTCCCTGTCTTCCTTGCTAATGTTATAATGTTGGACCTTAGCGTGTCTTAGATTATTTGGTTTGTTCTTAAGGTTACGTAGATCCAACTCATTAATCTGTTCAAAGAGTGCTATTAGTGGGTGCAATAGTGGAATATAAACACTGGATACATAATAGTCACTTTTGGTATTCATTTCTTCACCCATTAGTGCTACTAGATTTAATTTTCGAGTGAATAATTTAAGATCAATCAGAGTGGTTGCCACATCAAAGTGTACTGTAGGTCCAAAAGTATAACCTTTCGCTAAAAGATCAATCATGTCAGGTCTTATGACAATGTCGGAGTAAATGAAAATTTTAAAATCCATGTTAGAATTGTACAGAATGTTACATTTAGGAGAGTTCTGCATAGTTAACGGGATGCCTCCTTCTTCTACCATTTGTTCCTGTTCCTGTTCCTCGTCACCCTCCATTTCAATGGTGTAAAATTCGAGGCTCAGTTCTGAAAATTTGTTTGGTTCAAAATGTTTAGAGATTTATCATGGCTTAGATTATTTTTGTTATTAGCCGCTATCCTTTCACTACGGCGGATAGCCCTAATGCTTTCATGATGCTGGTTTACTTTTACCTGGTTACTACTACTAGAAGGTGTAATAGAGTGGTTTCCATGATTCTGTACATCTTCACTAGTAGTTGTACATCCACTTGTATCAGGCAAAAGACTACCTTGAGACATAGGCGGCTTGGGATAGGCCGTACCTGCCTCATATACTCTCTCAGGTCTCGTTTGATTTTCTTGATCTTGGTAGAACTGATTTTTGACAGATGCTGATCTATACTGTTGAAAATACAATCATAGTCAAAACGATGCCTGGAGAAATCAATGTCATTTCTTATATCACAATCCAAGCCGTTAGTCTCAAGTGTTAGCTTATCTACTGTTTGTTGGTAATGAGTACTTAGCACTTGCAACAATTCTAGACCATGTCTATCAAACATGTCGGTTAAAGCTTTATGGAAACCAGATCCTCCAATGAGACCTGTTGGATACTGCCACAGTCTAAGACCTTTAGGTATAATTTTCAGTCTGATACATTCTTGAAAGTACGCTATTTCGAGTTGTACCTTTCTTAGTTTACATAGTTTTTCATCAAGTACATTTAATTTGGTAGCTATATCCGTTCTTACCTCCTGGATAGTGTCCGAGGTATTACATGTAGTTAGTCCAGAAAAAGAAAATGATCTGTTCAGCCACGAATTCAAGTTTTGAATGACAAGGGGTGGTTGATTGTTGGAAAGTTGTTGACCACTATTCATATGCCCCTCACCAGTTTTGTCAGCAGTAACGCTTCTACGAGAATTGGTACTTTGCATCGTCATTGAATGGCTACCCAAGGACAGTGTCCTGTTCTGAGTTAATGCACCTGCATTGACTTGTGTATTAGTTATAGGTTGTTGCTGTGAGCCACTTTGCAAAGAGACCGTGTCGTCCAGCCTTTCAGAAAGGTTGTCCACTTTTTGTGTTAGCAATTCAATTAATGCCGTCAGGTTACCACCCCCTTCATGCTGGCTTGGTGCGGGAGTCGAACAAAGAGGTGCCTCAGGGTTCATGTTGAACACCCTGTCATGATTAGGGTTGCCACTTACGACTACCTGACAGGTGTGGTGACGTAACTAACACAGGAAAGACAACTGCCCAGCTGCATCCCTTACACACAGTGTCCATTATGTTCACCACTGCCTAGGTGGTAGTTCATGGGTACAGGGTTATTAACATAGGGGTGACAATGCAATATGTAGCTGTCAGATTGTGGCCATATGTCACACACCTCACCCACAAAGCCCCTTCTGTATGTTGTCCGCAACACTCATTGAGTCAGCTATTGTTCTAGGTCATGGTCATTCACATAATTCAATAGGCAGATGCCTTCTGTGTTAATCTGTGTGGTATAGGCTACAATGAGGAGGAGTACAATGAATTAACCCTGTCTTACTGTAGCTGGCACTGGTGTGATGTGTGTGTATTATTCAGACACCTTCTGTAGTATTGGTTCTGCCAGCAGTCCAGTTGCAAAACACTCCTGTGACATAGGAATGTACATCTAGTATACTGGGTGTAGCTGGAACACAGTATGGGTGATGATGTCCTATGACCTGGCAAGGTTATGATATGCTGTGTGAAATCAACCTTACTGTCATCCACATCTGTACTGCTGACATCAAATAAGTTGATCAAGGTTCATGGCATTTCAGACCAGACACAGCAGGGTAGTAGCACAGTAATTCCCATTATCAGTGGTGTCTACCCTTTTGTGGATTGTGATAACTGTTGGTGTGCACCATTCAGTGTGTACACAGCCTGACATGAAGCTATGTTTTACGTGATGTTTATGTGGAGAGCAAATTGTCTTGCCATATGTGTATGATACAACCTGGGATGTGGACAGGTCCCATGCAGCCTGAGTGCAGCTTGTACCTGCATAGTTGGGGTTACAGGGGCTCTGTAGTGTACATGGATATATGATTGTGTACCTGTTGGGGGGGGGGGACAGTGTGTTTATGTTATCCAAGACCCTATCTGGATGAACAGGTAATACTTCCATAGGTGCAGTGCATCTCATGCCATAATGCTGTGAAGCACAGCAAGTCTTGTTGTTGCCATTATGTTTCATGACACAGCTATGAAAGCCTCTGTGGTTGGCCTCATAATATGTGTATGATTAGTTTCACAGTAGCTTTGTGTGGCATTATATGGTGTATCTGCATCTTACAGATGCTGTCCATAGGTCATCTTCCACTCATGTGTGTTGACTCTTGCAACAGTTACTACCTTCTGTGGTACAGTTTAAGGCAGGGTACCGCCAGTTTGCCTTCATGTTTGTGTTTTGTTGAATCCTGTTCCTGTTTCACTGGCACAATCACTGCACATATGTGAGTGCTTAAAGTGCATTTGTGTAGGACTCAGCATTTGCACATGCATTGTACATTGGCATGGGTGCCATCACAGTCACCACTTTGCTCTTAAGGAGCATAAAATTGGCTTTGAGGACTGACCATGTGTGGCATACTGTTAGCCCTGTTTGTGTGACTATGGTGATACAGGTCATTGCTGTTGCTGACATCCAACATGCATTGAGCACAGGTGTTGGTACATGATGAGTCTTCCCAGTTCATAATGGGATAGCTGAGTGGCCATGATTACGGTTTCCTGTCTCAAAACTGGTATTCCCCATTACAGCACAATGACAGTTTGGAATTCTGAGGCATGGTGGATGATCTGTCACAAGATGCACTTTGATTTAAAATTTGGCACAAAGGTTGTTGCTCAGCATAATGCATCTTACGTTGTGCAAGTGCAACTAGCATGTGGGTGTACATATCCCTCAGGAAGTTGGACTCACCTGTGGGCCATGTGTTCCAATAAATGGTGATGGCCATGAGGTGAGGTATGTGTTATAACATGGTCATGCAGGGGTGCTCTCCAGAGCATTGAACCATAACTATCACTGCACAGATATGTTCCCCATGTTTCAGATTGCCGTAAGTGAGTCTATATTGACTAACTGATTTGTATCATTGAGTATCAAGGCCCATAGTTTATTTCTTAGCTGTCCCTGTTGCACCAGTGGACTTTCACTTGAACTTGGCATGATGAGGGCACTATAGGGGAAGCACAGGCCATTGCCAGTATCCAGATTCTCAGGGTTGACAGGTGCAGGCCCTGTCTGGCAAAGCATCATGGTCTGCCAGCCATGTTATCCCAGGCAGAGAAATGCTGGATACTCTTTGAATTACACCAGTACATTACACAATTGTGGAATACAATCCTTGTCCCTGTACTGCTGCATCATTCTGGCCAATGGCAGAATGCTACCCAGGACTTGGGACATACCTGCATGGGCTACAAGACCTGACAGTTCCTGCATTTGTTTCCATGCCGTCAAGGCTACTGCATCACAGGTCCTGCACAACAACATAGAATATGCCAGAGACATGCGTATAGTTCAAAAGGCCTTATGAGTGTATGGGTATGTGGCTAATCATGGCAGACAACTAGTTGACAGTATGTTTGCCCTCATATAGCTTGGTGTGTAACATAGTGCTAGAGTTTGCATTCACAAATGCGCACTGTTGGCCATGTTTCTGGCCACGTGTTCTGAGGAGTTACACAATTATGCAAATTATATCATACAGTCTTTGTATCCTGTTGTCTGTCTATTCCAACTTGGGAGGCCTCTTGCTTGGCCAGAAACTTAAAGGCCTCTGTGGATGTGTGTGAATTCTGGTGGCATGTGTGTGTGTCCTTACTATATTCTGGTAAGGGTAGGTGTTGGTTGTGGTGATGGGATGCATGTGTTAGCCTACCACTCTTGACTGTCTTGTCCAGTCATGGATGTAGAATGGACTGCCTCAAAGCTCACCCCTGTAGCTGCATCCCAGGCAATGTGTGGGGTGTTGTGTTAGGCGGATTTGGCAGTGTACATGTCTTAGAGATTGCATTCCCCTAGGATAGCCACATGCACAAAGCTAACATTAGTAAACACCAGTAGCTGAGTAGTGGACATGCCTGTATGAGCATTCAGGGATGCAAGCGAATGTGTTCATTGGGCAGAGATTTTGGCCAATGAGCAGCCACACCCACTGTAAGACCTACTAAAGCAAAGTGTAATCTATATGGCAAGGAATGGAATAGCCAGATGTAGACGTATATATGTAGAGGTTTGTGTGTGTATATCTACCCATAGCAACACAGAGATATGCCTCTCCCTCACTGTAGTACGAATGTATACCTACAGAGAAAGAATACAGATACATAACCACATATAAACATATACATATGCAGACAACCATAGACTCATATGTCGTTAGATTTTATATATATATATACATATATATATATATATATATATATATATATATATATATATATATATGTATGTATATAGATAGACAGCAAGATATAAATATACATGTATGCATACATTTACAGATATATTTATTTTATTTATTTATTTTATTTTACATTTGTTGACCGGTATAGTCCGACTGGATGCATGTCTATTTTCAGCGGAGGCCTGGGGAGAAATGCTCCAAGGGTAAGCAGATACAGCATTACATAATGCCAGCATTACATATTACAAACAGACTATTTACAGAGATTACATAAGTAAGCAAGTTAAACAAGTTCCACAGGTTACAGTTAGTCCTGAGCACAAGTCAGGATTAAATTAAATTGCACAGCAAACTGGTTAACAGATTTTTACACATTCGAGTTAGCCAGGCTTGATACATTGACATAGCCAGTTAAGTGAAAAATGTTGTTTGAGTCTAATTTTAAATTGACCTAAGGTGGAAAGTAAGGTAATATCAGCTGGAAGAGAGTTCCAGTATCTACTTACAGAGTTTGCAAAGAGAGAATCACCTGCTGTGTTATTAATTTTGCTAGTCTGAATTAGTAGTAGTTTGTTAGAGGATTGAAGCGGTCTAGGATTGTTATAGGGGGTGATAATATTTTTAAGTGCAGGAGTATTGTCCGGGTTATAGAGGATTTTATAGGCCATAATCAGTTGGTTATACTGGATTAGGCTAGGTAGTTCAAGCCAACCAAGCTGATTTAGATTGATGCAATGATGTGTCCTAAAAGGCAGTCCAGTGGCAAACCTGGCAATGTGATTGTAGCAAATTGAGAGTTTGTTAAGGACAGTCTTGTTCAAATTCGAGAGTAGAGGGGATGCATACAGAAGGGATGAAAGAAGGTGAGAGCGAGCTATGGCAATTTTAGCTGGAGGGGTTAGGAAGGCTTTTATTCTGTAAAGTGACCCTAGTTTTTTATTGATGGTTTTGATAGTTTGGTTAACATGTAGGTCAAATTTGAAATTATTGTCTATGATGACACCTAATAGTTTTGTAGATGGGTCAGGGGAGATTATTGTGCCATCATCTGATTTTATGGTAAAGGTGAAAGCGGTAGACCTACGTGTTGGTGAAAATAACAGCATTTTAGTTTTTTTGGGATTTAGGATCAGACGATGTTCAGAAAGCCAGTTTTCTATTGTATTAAAGGTGGTCTGGGTAGCTGACCATAACTCTACTGGAGATGTGGCTGAGCAAATCAGAGTAGAGTCATCAGCATATTGGATACAGCTGACTTTTGGGATGACAGTATAAAGGTCGTTAATGAAGATGGAGAACAGCAAGGGCCCTAGTATAGAGCCTTGTGGTACTCCGAGGGATTTAGGTAGAAGGTTAGAGAGTTTGTTCTGCCAGAGGACAGCCTGCTGTCGACCATTCAGGTAGGATTGAAACCGTTGGAGGGCTCCAGTATCTAGACAGAATGTTTGCAGGGTGTGGATTAAAAGTTGGTGATCAACCATATTGAATGCCTTGGAAAGATCCAAAAAGAGGGCTGAGGATATATAATTATTGTTGCGATTATGGTTTATGGTGTTAGTAAAGGCTAGGAGGGCTGAAGTAGTGCTGTGATGAGGACGGAAGCCATGCTGATATATCTGTATATATTAATGTAAATATATATATATATATATATATATATATATATATATACACACATATATATATGACAGTAAATATACTCATGTATATAGCTAGGATATGATAAAGCAGTTACGAGTAACATCTGTTCACAGGCCATGCATATGGTGGTGGGAGGTCCAATAAACAAATGTGTAACACGTAGCATCACCCCCCCCCCACCCCCCAGCTAGGCCAGTGAGATGTGCAGACACACAATAAAGGTAAACACACCACTGCTTCCCAGACCACCGTCAGGATACTACCAGTGGGAAAGACCTGCAAGGTCTAATCTTGAAACATAGACATCAATGTCCCTTGTGGGACACCAAAAATTAATGATCGGAGCCAGTCCCGGTAATGATTTATCAGACCAGGCTGTAGATGTACACGGACCAGTAGGTTGTGCAAGCCTGATAACCCTTGGGTCAACACAACGTACAACATGTGTCCTGACAGGAGGAGAGTGGGCAGTGCAAAGTGATGTGTTTAAACCCCACCTGCACCCAGAGTAAGGATGACTGCTGTAGAGGAGTGGCAGGTGGGGGAACTATGGGTATGCGATTATGGGCCTAGGCAAGCAGGTGTTGGCTGGCAGAGCCGTATTAGGTCCACCCCGGGGATGTAAGTAATATTCTGATATGGACATAGCTGATGCCCATACCTCCCAACCTCTAAGAGCACATCCATTGGATAGGCTGTAAACCATTGGGGGAACACATAGAGACCATACCATTGAACTGTCCCTGATTACCAGGGATGTCCCTGACTTCGAATCAGATTCTAACTCTGTCCCACCTAAACCCTCCTAGAACTAGTGATATTAGAAGGAAAGGTGGTGGATTACATGTAATGAATAATGACAACAATTAAGAGTCATAAACAGCATGTACCTCAGACAATGTGTATGAATACATATGCTCTGAGTCTGCAATGTGTCAGGTTGAAAGAACCAATAATTTAAATGTACCCCTGATGTTGTTATGCCGTGTCCCTGATTCAGTCTTCATTTTTCCCCAATCGTATGAAAGGTCTGATAGGGACAGAAAGCACATATTCTGCTGACTACCTTAGAAAGATTAGAATAATAGGTATTCAGTAGCATGACATGGCTAACAAATGTGGGTCCCAAAACCCAATTACTTGTCTGTATTGAAGAGTCTCAGTTCCCATGTATCTGCCAGATGGGTGCAGATTGTAAGAGGAATACACAAATAATATGAATAAAACATTGAAGAGGCCACTGATTCCATACAGTCGAAGGGCATGCCATCGCCTAATGGGCAGCCATTCCTGATACTGTATGCATGTATTCTGATGTAATAGGAATCACAAGGTAATATTGTGGCCCTCGCTCCCACCCAGGGGTGTGAGTGTCAGATGCAAGCACCAATGTCAGTTCTTTTGCAAGTGCGAGAGCAAGCGGGTGTAAACCTGTTTGGCCACCAGTATGCGAGTATTACACTGGTAAAGCAATGTAGAGTCTAACTGAGTGTAAGAAGCTATAACCAGAGGTTAGCATTGCATAACACCACGCAAACCCACGCACACCCGCTCACAACTACTTTCATGTACCTTAATCCCTCTGTATCCAATGGCCTTGTTCTGCCCTGCAACAAAATAAATGGCCTCTGCAAGGCTCATAACCAGGACCCTGCACACACAGCTGATGTGATTTGTCAATACGCCATGCTATATATACAGATATCGGACATTACCACAAACATATCTTACAGCGCAGTCATTCAACAGTATAAAAATGTATTCCATCATGTAGATGTATGTGTGAGTGTTTATGTCCAGCATATAGGTACATACATATATAGAGAAATATCAGGAACGTACCATGTGACAACAAAGCATTACAATCTAATGAAAGGGAAACACCAGCGATGCCTGTATTATGTACTGGTGCTGTCCTATGTAATATCAAGACTCCCTCAGACAGACATGTGTCAGTCATACACGCAAACAGTTGTACATTGGCTGTATACATCACTCTGTGCATGTAATGTACATTAACACAACAGTACCTGTTCAATCATTATGTGAGAACAGTACTCTTGCAAGGTGCTGTGTGCAACATCATCATCATGATAAAGGTAAATGGGGTTACCATAGAGGGACTGGTAGTGTGTGTACAATGGGGTTATCTGCATCATGTGTACCTGGACCATTTAGGAGTGATGTGCATACCAGGATTGTGCACCCGAGGGACAGGGGTGAGGATACCAGGAGTATGTTGTGATGCATATTACAAGGGTTACATATGTCCAGTGGGCACATGTGTGAAATGGACAGTTATGTATGGGGCAAATGTTGTCCTAGGAATCGATCGGCCTTATGATTCCATAGGGTGAGAGTGGGATGTGGGGGAAGGAGAGTAGGTATGCCCGTGGAGGATAGGTAGGGTAGGATCACAGACAACACAGCATACCGGGTCGGTATATGACACATGTGGGGGATACACCTTGGATAGGGATGGGTGTCCAGCATTCACAAGCCAATGGGAACAGTGGGGCAGAGGTCTGCAGCCATGAGCAGCTGCCATTGCATCAAAACAGCTACAAAGAAGGCAGTGCTGGGGGCTGTCCAGTAGGGGCAGCTTCACCCTGTAAATGTGACACTCCAGCCTTGAGCTTACGCATATGACTTTGGAACCCTTAATGATCCCCCAAAACACCACGTCCAGGACTGTACGATAGCAGAAATGTTCCTGTCTGACCCTGCTCCCAGAGGGGACATGCCCCATCCTCAGTGGTGGTCTCAACAGTAGGTGGTGCAGAGCCAACAGAGGTTGAGGTCCAAGGCTGGGCCCCAGATGTGCTGGTGCCTGGTGCCATGGTCAGTTGAAGTGGGAAAGGAGGTTCTGCCGGGACCTCTAAACCCATACAGCCTATGGTGTTGCAGTTTAAACACAGATACGGCTTAGTAATAGACTACAGCATTCATGATTACTTACAACAGTATGCATAGATATGACCATCAACCCAACACAACAGATGGTATATATTTGCAGAAGGAGCACAACACATGCATATATATATATATATATATATATATATATATATATATATATATATATATATATATATATATACTGCATGACATCTATACAATGTGTAGAAGACGTGTGTCTGCAGCTATGAACAGTTTCCCATTATTGGCTTGTCACTGGGATCCCCAGACAGTGTCTGTCATACCACTGTTTCATGTGACATATGTCCAGTCAGGGATGCGATGGCAGTAACACATCCCTATCACCATGTACTGTCTGCAATCCTCACACTATGCTCCTGCTGTGCACAGATGTGGGTTCAGTGTGTAACACAGGAAACAATTGGCTCCACACACTGACCAGTCCACAGATGGCCTTGCAGATGGGGGTCCCCCATGAACAGAGCACTGGCATGTCTGTTTTAAAACATGCAGAATAGCCGTTAACACACACAACATGTTAATCAGGCAGTAGTCTCAATGCAGCATAGCTACACTTACATGCTGTAGTCATGTCTGGCACATCACCCTCCTATCTTTAGGCTATTTCCCACTGTGTATGATGTTTGAGAAACATCCAGATATAATCTTTGATGCTGTTTCAAAACACCACATCCAGGTACCACTCACAGTGACTGTCATGGCCAAACACCAACATGATGTTCCTAGATAATGTAAAGTTTTTATCATGCGAATGGCTATGTGAACATCATCACAGCTGTTCCATATGCAATCAGCTAAAGGAGGACTGCAATAGGTGCAGAGGCCATCACCTGATCATGTCCATCACTTACAATACACATGCTACTGCTGAGCAGGTGTACACCTCCACATCCACCAGAGAGTGCGTGGGAAGGACAGACAAAGTACATCAGAGAAGGGCTTGGAGACTAAAACCTAAGCATCGTCTATCACACACCTACCAGTACAGGGGTCAAACCCTGACTGACTAGTCATTCCTCCACATCCACCAGAGAGGGTGTGGGAGGGACAGACAAAGTACATCAGAGAAGGGCTTGGAGACTAAAACCTAAGCATCGTCTGTCACATGGCTACCAGTACAGGGGTCAAACCCTTTACTATTACATGTGCATGCAGTTACTACATGTGCCACAAAGCCGATATGTTGCTGTGCTGTAAGAACATATATGTGTGTTGGTGAGACACATCTGCAACAGAGATATAGTAGACATACATTAGATGTAGTACACATGGCTGTCCATGTGAACGGATGCCATTGTCACCACAACCACACTCTCTAATGGACTTGCATTGACACTCTTTGCCAGGACCACAAATATACTCCCTAACTACTTATTTGGCCACACTGCAGTAATGCACAGGCCTACATGCACCACCGGGGATATCTCGAGGTTCTATGGGCTAGGGCATGTGAACCTGTTTGACATCTGTTGGTATGTCAATGAGGGTTATACTGGGAGTGACTGTGGTTGGGAGCATCATAACCCACACGCAGACACAAGGTGCCAGTACTGACATGCATGTATGCATTGTTTCATGGATGTGTAGTGGTTGGCTGTGCAAGATGGCTGTACAAGGCTGGGTGAGGGGTAATCCTTGGCATCGCACCACCCAACAATGCTGTGCAGTGTGGTTCAGGGGTGTAGTGTCTGCAATGTCTCACACAGATGGGTACTGCATGAACTGCCCTGACATCCTG
Organism: Protopterus annectens; assembly: GCF_019279795.1. Classification (NCBI taxonomy): domain Eukaryota; kingdom Metazoa; phylum Chordata; order Ceratodontiformes; family Protopteridae; genus Protopterus; species Protopterus annectens. The sequence continues at coordinate 501,600,248 of NC_056740.1, read as the reverse complement.
GTTACCATTGTGTATGGCCATAGCTTTGCAATGCATGCCATGTCTGTGTTTAATAGTCCTTGACATGGACATTGCCTGGGATGTGCATGTCCCACAATACTGTACAGTGACATGTACAGGTGTACCTGGTTTGGCAGGCACATGTTGTGTACACAGACTGTTATCCTCCAATATGCCAATACTGGCCTGGTGTGGCAAAACCTGCTTATAGTCAGCAGGTCGACCCTGCATGTGCATTGATAGCATGATACAGGAATTCCCTGGTGTCAGTGGCATTGGTCCATACAGGGCACATGTGTATGGCATTGTATGGCCTCTGTGGATCACATTTGATAGCATCACATATGTTGTAGGCATCCAGTAGGGAACATAGTAAAGGCACATTGTTCACAATTATGTGCCTATTGTACTGCTGTACAGGGTCCCATGTCCTCTGCAGCCCACTAAAATCACTCCATGCCTACTATCTGTCATCAATGTGCATGGTACTAGCAACATAGCGGGATATCCTAGGCAAGTCTGTTTGTGTATGACACATCGGTTCTGGACATGTACCGGGTACTAGTAGGGTTGCATACTTTGTTCACCAGGCCTTTAACCAGATGCAGTGGTATGGCATGCCAACACAGTTCCGTGGCTGACTGACATCTGTACTCCTCATGAGGTGGCCATTGTGTCATAAGATGGACACCATATAGGAAAACTACAAAATCCGCTCCCCAACATGTCCAGTGGTTAGACACTCACAGCCACCTCCGCACAGGCTCTGACAGTCAAACACACACACTTGCCATGTCCTGGATTTGAACCCCTACCTACCGTATCACACTGCAGCAATACACATTTACAGGACATGCTACGGTGAATACTGGGCTACAGCACTCCTAGAGATGTATTCCTAGGTGGGTGACATCAGCAGGAATTGCAAAGGTGGACATGTGATTTGTACAGAGAGTTCATATTCTACAAAGCATTGTATTTGTCTCATGCAGACAGAGACACATATACACGCACACACACACACACACACACACACACACACACACACACACACACACACACACACACACAATTGGCAAGTCTGGGATTAGAACACCGACCTTACTACTTTATCACACTACAGCATTACACAGTTACAGAACAAGCTACCAAGATTACTGGGTCACAGCACTCCCAGAGGTGTATTTCTAGGTGGGTGACATCATCAGCCTTGCCAAAGTTGGGTATATGAATTGTACGGAGTGTGAATAGTCTAAAAGCATTGTTCTGTCCCTCTGGCAGATGGAGACACACATACACACACAGTTGGCAAGCCTGAGATTAGAACACCAACCTAACTATTTTATCACACTACAGCATTACGCAGTTACAGAACTCGCTACCAAGATTACTGGGTCACAACACTCCCAGAGGTGTATTTCCAGGTGAGTGACATCATCAGCCTTGCCAAAGATGGGTATAGGAATTGTATGGAATGTGAGTAGTCTAAAAGCATTGTTCTGTCCTCATGCAGACAGAGACACACACACACGTCAGTGTTGGGATCTGAACACCTGCTACAGATCACTATGACAGTTTTGGATAGTTACGAGTTGCGCCACAGAGACTACACATTTCAAGGCTGTCATTATGACCTTCTAGGAATGCGGACATCAACAGGGATGCTGGCAGTTAAGATGTACATACCTGTGAACCTGTGTGTTTAAATTAGGAATCCATCCTGTACAGGAGTATGCCCATCTGTGCAATGGACAACTACTATCACTATACAGGGTTACAATGGCCATGCCCATATACATAGAGGCACATAACTGACACAAGGTGTCACTGGGCATGCTCACACACTTAGTAGCACAGGGCTGTTTGGAATGCACTATGTCTCCAACTACACAAGGTTATACTGGGCATGCTCATACACTTAGTAGCACAGGGCTGTTTGGGATGCACTCTGATTCTAAACACGGAAGGCCACAGTGGCCATGCTATTACAGTTAGATGTAAAGAACACATTGTAATGGACTCCGGTGTTAGTAGTTGTCATTGTTAGAAGGAACGCTGCACTACATATATCTGACACTGGTCATCTACACAACATCTGCTGCTGTCCATCACCTTAGATGTACCATTCTATACCAAGCACAATACTACCACTTGCAGTAATATCTTGCTAGGAGTGGCAAGTGCTTGACCAACACAATGAGCCAATGTCCTACTGTAATTACGAGGTAGTCCAGTGTTTGTCATCCTGGGATGACATGACTGAAAGAAGACAGGTCTTTGTCACAGATCACATGCATCCATGATGCAAGGGAGTGGGGATAATACCTAGGTCGCATTCACCCATATAGTGCCATTCCAAGGCAAATGTCCTAAACACAGGATAACACCCTGAAACCTAGAGGACAACTGCATTGTATGCTTATGATAACCAGTGCTAGATGTGTAGCATTTGTAATTACAGCTGCTCACCGTAGATCCAACAATGGGGAATACTGACATCTGTGCAGTGAGGAACAAATGGCTGAAGGCTCTGTAGTGCACAATAGCACTACCACCATATACCTCAGAACCAGACATGTGGACCATAACACATGTACGGACCACTCCAGGTGGTTGTGTCCTCATATACATAATGGCCACTCGCATGTACTGACCAGTTCTCCCACAAAAGGCATCACAGATGAGTCAGGTGCAGGTCCCAGTGTCAAAAGCTGCATTTTAGGATGTAACCCTCAGACACCACCATGCCCTCAAACCACCAACACACATCCATACATGTGGTATGACATATAATAGTACAAAACCATGTCACCTTTGACTGGTGGACTGTACCTAGCTCTACATGAACTGTGCAGAGTACCCATGTACTGACACAGTTGCATCATATGTTATGCAATGCAATGATACCACTGTTTGCAACCAGGTCAGCTGTACACATACCAGGTTCCCTCGGTTATTTACAGCATTAACAGATGACTGTTGCTGTACACCAGTAAACACCCTCATGTTTGGATATGACATACATGTACCTGCCCTGGATATGTACATGCCACACACATACAACATATATGTAAATAGCATAGCTGTTGTTGCCCTGCAGATAGATCACTACAGCCATTACGCACATGCACATGGAAGGTAGGTCCATGGTTGCTGAATGCTAACACTACATAAGGTGTGATATCAATATTGACAGAGGTAACATTCCATATGTACTGGTCACCCATGACACCTATCATATCATACAACATCCCATGTGTTATGTATGTCATTATACATGTTCACCAAATGCAATGCCTACAAACATGCCCAAAGGACAGGAATGTAGGACCTACACACATGTACATGTAGTGCTGTGCGTTCAGATACCATGCGTGTGCAGTTTCTGATATTTGCAGGTGACGTGTGTCTTAGTACATCATGCAGTTGCAATGCAGCCTCAACATTGCCAACTGTATATGGTGATATGCTGAACGCATAACGCAATTAGTTAAAACTAGAAAGTATGATCAAAATGAAATTAATGCATATATTATGCTTATGGAGATTGTCCTACGTAATAATTTTATATATTTTGAGGGCCAATATTTTAAACAGTCCACCAGTGTGGCTATGGGGGCAGCTTGTGCCCCCATTTATCCTAATTATGTAATGGCTTTTTGGGAGCAGGAATTTGTCTTTAAAACAAAATATTACAAATGTATTAAGCATTATACGCATTTTTTTGGATGATATTTTTATAGCATGGGATGGTAGTGTAGAAGCTCTAGAAGAGTTCATTAAATATATTAATATTACAGTTGAGTTTTTGAAATTCACTTAATTCAGTACAGAAACTATTTCATATTTGGATGTATTACTAACTATTGATCAAGTTAATAAATGTATTAGATCTGAAATTTTTAGGAAAATTACCTTTTCCAATTCATATTTGGATTATAACAGTTGACATCCTCACCATCAGAAAAGAGGGATAATATAAGGTCAAATGGTCAGAGCAGCTAGGATGGTGAGTGATGACGATGTCTTCGTAAAGGAACTGGAATTTATGACAAGTATGTTTAAAAAACGAGGCTATCCTGAAGATTTATGTAATAATGTTAAGAATTAAATCATGGTTAAAAGATTTAATGGTTTTTATCATGCCATCATTAAAATGAATAATATTGAAAAATCTTATAATGGTTCTAATACAGTTAGTAAACAAGATGATAATATGAAATTAATATTCATTATAACATATAACCATGATGTAGAATGGTTCATTGATATGATAAAGAAAAATTGGGGTTTATTACAATTTGATAAGCAAGTGGGTCATAAAATTGGGGGGACACCTAAGTTTGTTTTTCGAAGGGATCAATCGTTTAAAGAACTGTTGTATAAGAAGGGTGAGTTTAACCATTTTGGTATTGATAAAAAGTATGGGAATTTTAGGTGTGGGAGATGTTTGACGTAAATATATTTTAACAACAAGGGAAAGTATTAAGGTCAATTGTCATCATATTGCTATAGTGGGTCACTTTGATTGTTATTCGAAGAATGTTGTTTATGTGGCACAATGTCAGGATTTTACCACATTTTATGTGGGTAAAACAGCTAGATACCTGCGGGAAAGAATTAGGGAACACATATTGGACATCAAAAAATGTTAAGGTTACAAATGCTTTAGCGAGACATGTTCAAGCCTTTCCTGAACATGTATTTAAATTTTGTGTAATTCAACATCTAAAGAAAGATGTGCAAGGGAAAGTCTTGGACATTCATTTAGATATATGTGAATTGAATTGGCAAATACATTTGGATGCTGTTCATTTTCAGGTATCAGTGAGAACATTAGCTTAGCACCCAACTTGAAGTTAAGACATATTTTGGGTTAATTTAGTAATTTTGATTATGTTTGCCTTATTTAGGGTGCATCTGCTTTTTGCAATTTTTAAGGCCTCTTTTAGCAAAACAGTTTAAAACGTTTTTTTTAATAGTGTTGTACTTAATATTGTATTTATTTATTTGTAATATTATCATTTTATATATTTATATATAATATTTTCGTGTGGTTTTTATATGATTCATATAATGTATAGGTGGTTTTGACCACACTTTATAAGATGTATCACTTTAAAACATTTTTAGTGATCTTTTATGTCTTTAACTATTTTGTTATAGTAATTGATTACAGGTGTTGATGTTAACTGATAATTGATGGTGTATTTAAGTGGTTTTTACATTCAGTTCTATGTTCTGAAGAAGTCTAAGCATTGTAGACGAAACCTAGGTTAACTGAGAGTTTGTGGTTTTAGTGTCTATGCCTGAATTTTTCCACCATATAAGCTTTTGGATTTCTGTATCTCCAGTTGTTATTTAATCCTGCCATGTGTCACCTGTGTTGCACATGTGATACACATGGGACACTGGCTAGCCTGATGGTATTTGCAGGGTTGGATATCAACTATAGCATGTACGGTCAAAGTCAACTAGTAGGCTATATGTCCTGGGCCATGTATGAGCCTAGGATGAAAGGTTACCTAGCTGTAGCTGACAGGTGGGTTTCTGGGGCCAGGTCAAGCAGTGCCACATAACTGATCCACAGGGTTAATTATATATTTACCATGCAGTCATCACACCATGTCTGAAAGAGGGACAATGTGCAGCTGTGCTGGACAGTGATGCATAGTTTGGCAGGAGTATGTAAAGTGTATGGGACAGGGATCTATCCAGCATGTGGTGTTCCTTGTACTAGGAAGGTGGATGCCCATGAAGTATGTGTTTGAGATCAGGATGTGTACGTGTAGCATGTCCAACATCACTGGGTTGGACATGGCTTTATTCAGGGTAGGCATCATGCTACATAGTGGAGATGGGGACTGGAAAGGCTGGTGTAGGCTATCTGAACATGGCCAATACCCCTTAAAGGAAATATGTGATCTGGTATGGGTCACTTGAGTGTTGAGTATGGCTGAACAATGATCTCTATATTCATGGATGGCACCCTGTCATAATTAGGGTTGCCACTTACAACTACCTGACAGGTATGGTGACGTAACTATCACAGGAAAGACAACTTCCCAGCTGCATCCCTTACACACAGTGTCCAATATGTTGACCGCTGCCTATGTGGTAGTTCATGGGTACAGGGTTATTAACATAGGGGTGACAATGCAATATGTAGCTGTCAGATTGTGGCCATATGTCACACACCTTACCCACAAAGCCCCTTCTGTATGTTGTCCGCAACAGTCATTGAGTCAGCTATTGCTCCTAGGGCATGGTCATTCACGTACTTCAATAGGCAGATGTCTTCTGTGTTACTCTGTGTGGTATAGACTACAATGAGGGTGAGTACAATGAATTAACCCTGTCTTACTATAGCTGGCACTGGTGTGATGTGCGTGTATTATTCAGACACCTTCTGTAGTATTGGTTCTGCCAGCAGTCCAGTTGCAAAACACTCCTGTGACATAGGAATGTTCATCTAGTATACTGAGTGGAACACAGTACGGTTGATGATGTCCTATTACCTGGCAAGGTTATGATATGCTGTGTGAAATCAACCTTACTGTCATCTACATCTGTACTGCTGACATCAATTAAGTTGATCAAGTTTCATGGCCTTTCATACCAGACTCAGCAGGGTAGTAGCATAGTAATTCCCATTATCAGTGGTGTCTCCCCTTTTGTGGGTTGTGATAACTGTTGGTGTGCACCATTCAGTGTGTACACAGCCTGACATGAAGCTATGTTTTACATGATGTTTATGTGGAGAGCAAATTGTTTTGCCATATGTGTATGATACAACCTGGGATGTGGACAGGTCCCATGCAGCCTGAGTGCAGCTTGTACCTGCATAGTTGTGGTTACAGGGGCTCTGTAGTTTACATGGATATATGACTGTGCACCTGTTGGGGGGCAGTGTGTTTATGTTATACAAGACCCTATCTGGATGAACAGGTGATATTTCCATAGGTGCAGTGCATCTCTTGCCATAATGCTGTGAAGCACAACAAGTCTTGTTGTTGCCATTATGTTTCATGACACAGCTATGAAAGCCTCTGTGGTTGGCCTCATAATATGTGTATGATTAGTTTCACAGTAGCTTTGTGTGGCATTATATGGTGTATCTGCATCTTACAGAGGCTGTGCATAGGTCATCTTCCACTCATGTGTGTTGACTCTTGCAACAGTTACTGCCTTCTGTGGTACAGTTTAAGGCAGGGTACCACAGGTTTGCCTTCATGTTTGTGTTTGGTTGAATCCTGTTCCTGTTTCACTGGCACAATCACTGCATATATGTGAGTGCTTAAAGTGCATTTGTGTAGGACTCTGCATTTGCACATGCATTGTACATCGGCATGGGTGCCATGACAGTCACCACTTTGCTCTTAAGGAGCATAAAATTGGCTTTGAAGACTGACCATGTGTGGCATACTGTTAGCCCTGTTTGTGTGACTATGGTGATACAGGTCATTGCTGTTGCTGACATCCAACATACATTGAGCACAGGTATTGGTACATGATGAGTCTTCCCAGTTCATAATGAGATAGCTGAGTGGCCATGATTATGGTTTCCTGTCTCACGACTGGTGTTCCCCATTACAGCACAATGGCAGTTGGGAATTCTGAGGCATGGTGGATGATCTGTCACAAGGTGCATTTTGGATTAAATTTTGGCACAAAGGTTGTTGCTCAGCATAATGCATCTTACATTTTGCAAGTGCAACTAGCTTGGGGGTGTACATATCCCTCAGGAAGTTGGACTCACCTGTGCACCATGTCTTCCAATAACGGGTGATGGCCATGTGGTGAGGTATGTGTTATAACATGGTCATGCAGGGGTACTTTCCAGAGCATTGAACCATAACTATCACTGCACAGATATGTTCCCCATGTTTCAGATTGCAGTGAGTCCATATTGAGTACTTGATTTGTATCATTGAGTATCAAGACTCACAGTTTATTTCTTGGCTGTCCCTGTTGGATCAGTGGACTTTCATTTGAACTTGGCATGATGAGGACACCATAGGGGAAGCACAGGCCATTGCCAGTATCCAGATTCTCAGGGGTGACAGGTGCAGGCCCTGTCTGGCAAAGCATCATGGTCTGCCAGTCATGTTATCCCAGGCAGAGAAATGCTGGATACTGTTTGAATTACACCAGTACATTACATGATTGTGGAATACAATCTTTGTCCCTGTACTGCTGCATCATTCTGGCCAATGGCAGAATGCTACCCAGGACTTGGGACATACCTGCATGGGCTACAAGACCTGACGGTTCCTACATTTGTTTCCATGCAGTCAAGGCTACTGCATCACAGGTCCTGCACAACATAGAATATGCCAGAGACGTGTATAGTTCAAAAGGCTGTCTGAGTGTATGGGTATGTGGCTAATCATGGCAGACAGGTAGTTGACAGTATGTTTGCCCTCATATAGCTTGGTGTGTAACATAGTGCTAGAGTTTGCATTCATAAATGCATACTGTTGGCCATGTTTCTGACCACGTGTTCTGAGGAGTGACATAATTATGCAAACTATGTCATACAATTTTTGTATCCTGTTGTCTGTCTATTCCAACTTGGGAGGCCTATTGCTTGGCCAGAAACTTAGAGGCCTCTGTGGATGTGTATGAATTCTGGTGGCATGTGTGTGTGTCCTTACTGTGTTCTGGTAAGGGTAGGTGTTGGTTGTGGTGATGGGATGCATGTTTTAGCCTACACCTCTTGACTGTCTAGTCCAGTCATGGGCGTAGAATGGACTGCCTACATGCGCACCCTGTAGCTGCATCCCAGACAATGTGTGGGGTGTTGTGTTAGGCGGGTTTGGCAGTGTACATGTCTTAGAGATTGCATTTCCCCCAGGATGGCCACATAAACAAAGCTAACATTAGTAAACACCAGTAGCTGACTAGTGGACATGTCTGTATGAGCATTCAGTACTACAATGTACTGTGTTTAGTTTACTTACTGCTTATGCAGATGTTTTAGACAGTGATGCTCACAAGTACATATTTGTGTTATCGACGTGGCAGCACTAGCTATTAAAGGAACATGGTAGCTACCTTTAGTAGCAGTACCCCTCTGAGGGCCACATTCTATCTTGATAGTTGAGTACAGATGATGTACGTGTCAACAGGGCTGTATCCTTGTCTGAGTATATGCTCACATACCCACCAGAAACATGAGCTCTGTTGACCACAGACACCCACACCCCACCCAGAGTCAAATATCAATAGACTCTGCTGCCAATATCGACATGATCAGGATATGATCAGATAGTGTAGGCCATCACCTATGAAGCAGCTATTACACATGGACAGCGGTTTCCTACATCTTATACTCCTACAGCAGATGTCACACTAGAGTTAAGGATGATATGCACCCTGTTTCATTACCAGTACTGTCCACATATTTCCAAGCAGCTGCTAGTCCACCAATGAGAGGTTAGGCTACACAAACCTAAACGTTCAACCAGTGTGTCTCTACGGTCAATATCCACTCTATGTAGGTGTGCACATAGCCATTTGGCACAGCCCTGTAACAAGGGTCAGTACACATTTGCAGAACATGTACACATACACAGCTGTCATTACTTGCAAACAATACTAGAGAGGTGGATATTAGGCAATGTGGACCTTTATGCAAGGCTCAAAAGACAAACCCACCATCGTATATAGCACATGTAACCATAAACTGAGGGTAATGCTACTCAACACCAGAAGTCTGGACCTCACATTGCATGTACTCAAGGCACTTCTCTGTATGGAGAACATCGATATCTGTGCAGTAAGAGGAACCTGGTTTAAGGCTCCAGAAAGCACCACAGCACTACCAGGCTATAACTCATACCACACCTTTCTGCCACAGAACCCGGACCAAAACACAAATGGCAGGGGTGTATCCATATTCATCAAGGATACTCACACCTCCAGGTTAGTGGCACAGCACGATGCATCACAGATCATCCTAATGCAACTAACAAATGGCCACAACTGCATTCCAAATTGTAGCTTGCTACAGATCGCCCACCATGACCCAGGACCCACAATCTGCATTTCCGGAGACACTGGGACATATGAAGGTCTTACCAAACATCCTAATACTGGGTGATTTCAACTACCCAAACATTAACTGGGAGAACTACTCAAGTAGTAACTCCCTTGCCCAGTGCTTCCAAGAATGTATACACTCGAACGTCCTGGATCAACTGGTCAACACCCCCACCAGAGGGAACAATATATTGGACCTGGTCATCACCAACATGGGTGACTAGTTTCCTCACCTGACATCAACCCCTTGCTGGTTAGATCAGAACATGGGCTAATCATTCTGGATATTCACATTCCGCCCACAAACCCAAAGAAGGAAACCAATGTGAAATACTTTTACAAAGCAAACTTCACATTACTTAAAACCGAGGTTAAAAGGTTCACAGCCACCACGACAATGGACAATGCTGACCAGGATGTTGAAACCTAGACAAAAGGCACTCTATGATCATCTGCAGGAATGCATGGATCATGCTATCCCAAGGCAAACCAAGACCCACTCCTCCAAGAAAAGGAAACCAGTCTGGTGGACCCCTGCCATAAACAGGCTCTATGATAGAAGAAGGATATCAGTACAGATAAGAGCAAACTCCCTAGAAGGAAAGACATCCCTGATCAGTATCAGCAAATCACTACTTTCCCTCATAAATTCTTCCAAGGCTAGCTTTGAAAGGGATAATTCCAAGGACTCTAATGATGGCCACAAAGCGTTCTTTAGCTATATCAAGAGCCTAAGTGGATACTCTCAGATCTGCTCTGAGTTGGTGCAGACTGGCAGACAATACACTGAACTGACTGATATTGCCAGCATTTTGGCAGACAGGTCCAGTGCATACTTTATACCCCTCTTACCCCCGAAAGGGCCCATAGCCATACCAGAGGAATGTACGGCCCCAGCAATCACCTACACACAGGTTAAAACAGCCCTATCCAAAGCCAAGAACACAGCCTCAATGGGACCAGACGGTGTCCCAGGTTGTGTCTTACAAGAGCTCCAAAATGAACTAACCCCTCACCTAAACACACTGTTCAAACACAGCTTCTCTACAGGCTACGTACCCGCAGAGTGGAGCACAGCAACAGTTATCACACTCCACAAAGGTGGTGCCACAATGGACCACGGGAACTATTGCCTTATAAGCCTGACTAGCCTGGTCTGCAAGGCTATGGAGCACATCATCATGGATCTCATACACAGAGACATTGGGTACCTCCAAACCTTTGACCCCACCCAGTTTGGCTTTGTTAAGTGCAGACCCTGCCTCCTAAATCTGGTGGACTTCTTTGAGACAGTTACCAAGGCATTAGATGAGGGTAAGGAGGTCCACACAGCCTACCTTGACCTCGCAAAGGCTTCCAACACCATTCCCCATTCTGGTATTATAGACGTACTCAGCAACATGAACATTAACCCCTACATCACAAGATGGTTTGCAAAGTGGCTCACAGACAGAACCCACACAGTGAGAGTTGCAGTCCCTAGGTCTGACTGTAAACCAGTTACAAGTGGCATCCCCCAAGGCTCAGTCCTGGGACCCCTTACATTCAGTATATACTTCTATGAGGTACAGGCAAGCACAGGAGGACTTTGGCTGAAAAAGGTTTGCAGACAACTGCAAACTAGGGGCCATAATTGATTCACCAGCTGATACAGACACCCTCCAGAAGGGTCTCACTGGGACCAATACCTGGTATCAATATCATGGCCTCAAGCTGAAGGCCAAAAAGTGCATAGTCATCCCCTTTGGAAAAAACTAATTACCCACAGACTACCACATAGGTGGTAGTCCCCTACATACAGAAAAAGTAATAAGGGATCTGGGAGCCCAAGTAAACAGCAATCTCTCCTTTGATAACCATATTACAAAGGTGGTTAGAATATCCTTCTACGTGGCCCCCCTAATCTCAAGTGGGTTCACATCCAGAACAAAGGAGGCCATTGTGCCTCTCTACTCATCACTTATTAGACCCATTAAAGAATACAACACCCCATTTAGGATGTACCTTACAAGACAACTGCAACAGCTTGAAAGACCACAAAAGTACCACACCAGAAGGATTACTGACCTCAAACAGATGACCTATGCAGCCCAACTAAAGAAACTCCAGCTGTACTCGGTCGCATACCGCATACTCAGAGGTGATCTCTGCTTGAAATACAAGGCCCATGTTCAACCCAGTATTGATGGATATGCTCCACCTAAACAAAATCCCCTGAGAGCCACATGCTCTAGGAATATAAACCTAACCACAACAATAATTAGGATGTGCTGTAGGGAAAGATTCCTGACCCAGAGACTCTGCATGCTTTGGAACATGATTCCAATGTACATCGGGCAGGGCTCCTCATTAACACTCTTCAAGGGAAACCTTGACGGGTGGATGGGTGACAGACATGTACCCCGGGGATCACTGCAGTGGCTCTGCTGGACAGAGGTGCAGGGAACTAATGGCTCTGCTGCTCAGAGGCACAGGGAACTAAGCTAAGGGGGTGGCGGAAGCCAACACACTCTAGCTAGGCTTATAAATGCCCTTGGGCAGACAGCCTAGTACCTACCTATGAACCTATGAACCTATGAACCTATTACATGTCTTATGTGCATGGTTAGTTAACTAGCTCTTCCATTTTACTTTGCTAAAATGCTGACAAACTGTCGGATGACTACAAGTCATATGTATCTTGTTATTCTGCATTGTAAATGCCAATAGACATAACTAATGTTTGCCTAACATAACAGTAATGCTATGTAAAATGTAATACATATCTGCCTACAATACTGTACATTACACAGTTATTAGCACAATATCCCACAATGCAAATCATAATTGCACAGTAGGCCCACCTTTATCATGTTATTCTCAGTAATACACCCATACATATGCCTACTGTTACAATATATCAACATATACTATCCCCTGTTACAGCACGTACTTGTTGGACCAAAACTGCCACTGACAGCAGCTGTAGTGTATGAGGTGTTTGCCTTGTGACCTACAGCAGTACTCACATAAATACTACAAGCATTACTATGCTCAACAATACATCACAACAAGATAACTGTTTCCACTATATGCATTGCATACACATACATTTTTACAGAACAGGTACTACATACACAGACATACTGAGTGTTCTGCATACCTTATTAGTAACGCAAGGTGTCGTTGACTGTTATTTCAATCCTTTTCAGTTTGTGTTTCAATCTTCATTGTAATGTTCTGTTGGTATATACAGATGGTTTCAATGTGTGACAAGCCATCCTTTTATAGTTAAATATCAGTAACATGTGCTATCCTGACCACCAATTGGTGTTCCAAAGTAGTTAATTACATGAACATCAGCTGTGCAGCTACTCCATTAGCCAATACCATGGCAAGTGGTGTATAAATGAGTACTCCACTTGGGCGTTGTCCCTTTGCCTTACTTTTGAGGATGATGGTCTGGATGTGTAGTTTGTGATGTATTGCAACAGCTATATGGAGACACACAGAGATATATTAGCTTCATGACTCCCGTGGATTGTGTGTAATGCCCAGAAGATGTTGTTCTACATGTGAGTACAGCTATTATATTTTGGAACATTGCTTATGCAGGGTTTGTTTGTACCTGATACTTCTGCAGATGTTTCAGTCTGGCAAGGATGTTTGAGCAGCTCAAGGCTGTATGGCTATGCATATAATGTTAGGTGGTTTACAGTGTGCTCACCAGACATCTTTGGTTTGGTGTAAATGTGTATCATACTGTGCTGATAATCAGTAATTGGTAACACTTCCTGGTGTACACACAACCCTCTGGAATGGTATTAGTGCAAACAAACCCTGTAACATCAGCAGCTGTTCCATTGTATCGCAACAACTATTTCACATAGGGCCATGTTAGTGTGTCTCTGAAAAGATATGTTAAGGCTTCAGCAGATGTCATACAGAGAGTGAATGATTTCTGATGTTATTACAGTGTGTACTGTAATTGGTCTGGGTGTGGGGGAGATGTTTGTGGGTGTACATAGCAGATGCAGGTGTGTAGGAACTGCTTTTATATATATTTGATATGTGTGTGAGGGTTCCTTCCCTATTTGAACACCTATCCTTTAGTAGACTAATACTATGGTAATTGCAGGCTGATTCATTAAGGCACTGTTAAATGATTCCTGTATAGCATGCAGGTGATGTTATTCCTTGAATCCTTTTGGCAATACATCGGAATGTAATAAAGTGTTGCTACATGAAAGCTGTCTGTGTATTTCTGTCATAGGTATTTGCAGTCATTGGAGTTGTGGTGGTGACTGACCCTCTTTGGCTCATGTCCATAGCACATATTTGTAATAGTGTATAGGCATATATTCTCCATATCCTTTGTTCATATAGTTTGGTCATGGCGGTATGTTTGATTGCTATGGTCCGTGTTATACTCATATATGAACACTTCAACTGCTGTATATGGGATACCTATGGAATCCCGAATGCACACAATTCTGACACCCACAGTACCGAGCCCAGACTCCCAAACCCCACATTACCGAACACAAACTCACGGCAGTCAAACTCGCAAAAGTAACACAAACACAGAACACACACACGCACACACAGACACACTGCTACCCACGACATCCAAACAAACCATCCTACACTACATATGAGCAGGTGGGCAAGCCCCCCTATACCCCCCATGTGGGTGGCTGCACCCCTCACACCACCCATACTTTAATATTCTACCTCTGATATCACACAGACACACAAGGCAAACCCACACCCACACATTACAGTGCCCCAGAAACTCACAACACACTCAGAACACACACTTGCACACACTAAAGCCCTCAGAAGCACAATTACACACAGTAACCTACCTGGACCGCAACACCTGAAGCACTAACTCAAAGTCCCTTAACATCGGGATTTTAAAACTCGCACTTCTGGTGTTTCGGTACTGTGGTCTTTCAGTCTTTAAGCCTTGGGATTACGTGAGTCGGTATGCCAAGCATTCGGTATTTGATAGGTATCCTGTTTATATGTACCTCCATGGTTGTGTAGATGTTGTTAACCTATCTATATATCTACATATATATGTATATCCCTATATATTGACATATATATCTCTCTCTCCCTCTCTCTCTATATATATATATATATGTTGATTTATATATATATATATATATATATATATATATATATATATATATATATATCTATATATATAAGATATATATATATATATATATATATATATATATATATATATATATATATATATATATATATATATATATATATATATGCATGTATCTATATACATACACCTTTCATTGGGTACATGGCGGTTTGTCCTATTTCAACACAATCCTCCCTTTTGTGTTTTAACCTGTCAGAATACACAACTGCCCTGGTACATCTCAGGTAGCTTATTGTGAAGATTGTGTACATGATTGCGTGTTCTAATCCTGGCAGTGGTCATTTTACCTCTCAGAGCAGGCACTGGTAGTGCAAGGGTGATCAAAGCACATTTCATCGGTTGTGAGCAGATTTGCCCGTGATCTGCATGATGTTCAACAAAGGTTAAACCTGTGTGGCGCTTATCCATGTAGTCATGTTTAAGCGCCACTTACCGGCACTTACCGGCGCAATAACCCGCTAATGACTGCTTAAAAGTGTTTTAATCACCCTGCATCCAACATCCCTTATTTGGGACTTCAAAATGACATGACAGCCCTTGCAGGTCTTGAAACTGGAACCATGAACACCACAGTCACTGGCTTTACCAATGCGGCATGTGAGATATGTACATTTATGGTGTTTAGTATGTACAGTGTACTACATCCATTCCTCACTACTGCAAACAAATGTGTAAGTCAGTTGGTGTACATATGTATGATACCTGTTAATGTTCACATGTTTGTTGAAGTCAGTGTTGCAATGTGACCTGACAGGGTGTATTATGGATGAGAATGGTTCTTGTTTTGTGTCCTTTTTACATTGTGCCCATACTCCATGTGTACCCCTCCAGTTCACGTAATGAACATCTGACACAAGCCCTCCTTGATGCATATTCCATTAGCCAGCAGTCCTCCCCCACACCAATGTCCACATACACAGCAACCATAGCTTCTATGGGGAATTAGGTTAATATTAATAGTTATAATACCAGAGCTGCATGTGTTTTGCATACACTTCTATCCATTTGGAATGCTTCTGTGTCACAAAGTGTGTTCATAGATGTATATATATATATATATATACATATATATATATATATATATATATATATATATATATATATATATATATATATATATATATATATATAGCTATAGATGTTACTGTATATATATATATATATATATATATATATATATATATATATATATATATATATATATATACACATAATTCTATCTATGTGCACACATCAGTGACAGGCATATATATATATATATATATATATATATATATATATATTTAGTATTAATTTGTAGCACTTATACGTATGTAGACTTGTATATGTTGATTCACACATTACAGTACATTACAATGTACTGTACATATGTACACAAAGTGACTGTCCCATTTGTGGTCTGTACTGTGAAATGCCTGTAGTATAAGGTGTAGTCTAACGACCACTTAACATATATACAGATTAGATGTTTTAGTGGTAGGTCCCATGACTGTGATGTGCATGGTCCAGAGATCAACACCTGTGATGTATTAGACATGTTTTCCTACAAAATAAGGCTTATTTAAGCAGTTGTAAGCAGGTTTAACGGTGTTTGTACAACATTATACCAGTGGTTGTACACAGTTAAACAAACTTTACATCCTACAACCTGTGCACACAAATATGGCCACTTCTGCTAACTACTCAGGATAAATACATTTCAGTGACATAACATCTCACTATGTGCTTACATAACATTAATTGGCTGTTAACTGTACTCTCCAGCACACAACATGGGTTTATGTGTGTTCCAAATGTTTATTATTCTGTGGAATGCTACCTATATATGCAAACTGTGGTTAAGGTATACTATGTAACATGTAAAACATCTCTGACTTTATTGGGATTTGAACCACGAATGCACAGATATTATGCAAATGCTGTAGCCATTACAGTATTGACACTAAAGTTCCTTCTGCCTATTTTCTATGTCCATGAATCCTATGTGTAAGCTTGGCTACACAACAGGTGGAGCCACCCACACCCAGTGAACTTCTCAAAATACCGACATAACACATGAATTGAGAGACTATACATTAACATACTAACTACATTTGGCATAGCCCCTCACTTACACACATCAGAGGAAACCTTGATGTGTGACTGGGCTACAGTATATACACCCCTGCTATCATGTGTCCCAGAAGCATGCAGCCAGGGTGAGGGGAAGCCACTCCAGTTTTATAGCTGCAAGACCTATTGGGGACATTGAATGATGTTGGGTTGTCATGTTTACATGCCCTTTTGAGATCACTATGTGCCCCTATCACCCTACAGCACCCCAGTCTTCAACAGCTTCCAGCAACTCTGCCTGGAATCACTTCATTGGCTATGCTTGACAGAGCTTCAGTTACTTCATCAGTGGTGTAGATAAAGCCACCACACTGTAGCTATGCTTCTAAATGCCCTTGGGCAGATAGCCTACTACCTATCTGTGAACCTCTACAGTGCGGGCCATCTCCAGCATCATATGTGATTATGCAGAGTTTTCAGTTCACAATATACAGTGTAAAATCACCATGTAGTCAGACAACAGTTAAGTACAGCAAGAGCATACAGACTACTGATAGATAATCACTCCAAAAGCCTATCTTGGAAGCTAGTGCACTTGTATAGGTTTCAGGCTTTGTATTGCTTACCAGTAGGTTACCTACAGGAAAGATGGGACACAAGCACAGATGGGAAACATGCCTGCAACAATGCCATACCAACTTGCATGTGTCTGCCTAAGGCTTTGAAATGCTGGGCAAGGCTATTGGCACCCCCATGGTGCTGTTTTTAGGCAGGTCTCAGAGGTGAATCTCACCTCCATGAACTGCACAATGGTGGAATCAATGAGGGTTAGTCTACTCAACACCAGGGATAATACTCACAACATGCACGCACTCACAGCACCCCTCAGTATGGACAACATCTACATCTGTTCTGTGACTGGGACCTGTAAAAGGCTCCTGTGAGCACATCAGCACTACCAGACTACAACCCATAACGGACATTTCAGCCACTGAACATGGACTGGCACAGACATGTAGGGGGTGTATCCATATTCATCGGGGATACCTACACCTCCAAGTTAGTGGGGCAGCATGATACCTCTGCAATCATCCATGAGCAGCTAACATCAGCCACGACTGCAATGCAAACTGTGAGCTGCTACAGATAACCCTCCATGACCCAGGAGCACCACTACAATTATCTGGAGACAGTGGTAAACATGACAGTCCTACCAGACACCTTGTTATTGGTCAATGTCGGCTACCCTACACTTAACTGGATAACCTACTCGAGTATTCACTTCCAGGCCCAGCACTTCCTGGGATTTATCACCTCATATGGCCTGCATCAGTTGGTAGACGGACTAACGAGAGGTGAAAACATAGTAGAAGTGGTAATCAATGACATGTGCAACAGGTGCACTACAGCAGAGGTAAATCTGTCACTGTTTAGATTTGATCATGAACTATTCAGTGATGATTTTCACTTCCAACCATCTCCCCCACCCAAGGAACACACAGTGACTACCTTTCCTACAGCTAAATTCACAGTACTAATGACAGAGGTGGGAGGGTTCACAGCCCCCATGCTCAGGGATGACACTGCTTACGATACAGACAGAATTACAAATGCACACTATAAGCACTTACAAAGATGTATGGGTCATGCCATCAATGGTAAACGAGGACTCGCTACTCCTACACAAGGACACCAGTCTGCTGGACCCCTGCAATATACAGGCTATACAACAGGAGTAGGACAATAGTCCAGAACAACTGCAAATCCCAAGACATGCAGACATCCTTGACCAGTATTAGTAAGACACATGTTACTCATGTAATCATCCAAGGCTAACATCCACAGGTAAATAGGCATGGATTCGCAAGATGACCACAAAGGCTTCTTTGGCTATGTCAAGGATCTAAGCAATAACACACAGATTTGCACTGTGCTGGTGCAATATTGCACTGCATATACTGACCCTACTGATATCACCAACACACTTGATGATACATTAGGTACAAACTCCCCCCCTACAGGGCCCACAACAATGCCCAAAACATACAGTATCCCAGACATCAGAGACATACAGGTGGTAATGGCCCTTTCAAACAGCATGACAGAGTGTCAGTGGAGGCAGATGGTGTTCCAGACTGCATCCTGCAGACACTACAAGACAAAGGGACACCCCGCCTAATATAACAATTCAACATTAGCCTCTACACAGGCTAAATGCCCATTCAATGGTGCATGGCAACAGCTATTTCACTCCACCAAGGTGGTGACACAACTGACTATGATAACTACCACCCCATAAGCCTGAGTAACCTGATCTGCATGGCTATGGAGTGCATCCTCATGGCACTCATTAACATAGACAATGGTAACCTCCAGACACTTGAACCAGTTCAGCTTGATTGAGTGCAGATCATGCCTACTGAACTTGTTTGACATCTTACAGTCACCTAGAATTTAGGTGTGGGGTGTGGTAGTTCACACATACTACATGGACCTCGCCAAGGGTTTTGACACCATTCCTCACTCAGGAATTATTTCTAAACTTGCCAGCCAGTACATACACCCATACATCACAGGTTGGTTTGCCAACAGGCTTACACACAGAACCCAGCAGCCTCCAGGTCCAACTCTTGACCAGTCAAAGATGCTGTCACACAGGACTCAGTCCTGGGACCCCTACTGTTTGCCATATACTTCTCAGAGGTACAGGCTAACACAGGTGGACTACAGCAGACCATGTTTGGTGATTACTGCAAACTGGGAGCCATAACTTACAATCCAGCTGTCACAGACGTCCTTCAAGGGGCCTCACATAGACCAACACAGGGTGTCAGAGTCATGGCCTCCAGCTAAAGGCCAAATAGTGTATGGTCATTCTATTTTGGGAAACTACACACACACATATTAACACATGAGTGGCAGACACTATAATTCAGACAAAGTAATGGGTATGTGGGGACTACATTAGATAGTGATCTCTCCTTTGACAATCATATCTGTGAAGTCGTTAGGACATCTGTCTATGTAGGCCATCTGATTACTTAAGGGTTTGCATCTAAACAGACTCAGGTTAGTTTGCCCCTTTACTCTTCACCCATCAATCCCATTGTCGAGTATGATAACCCATTTTGGATGTACCTCAGAAGACATATCCAACAGCTGGAAGGGCCAAGAACGTACCTCGCCAAGAGGAATAATGCCCTCAGACATGTGTCCTATGTTGCCAGACTGCATAAACTCTTGCATTACTCAGTGGCATCTCGTTTATTCAGAGATGATATTTGCTGGCCAACAAAGCTGTGTCCAAGTCAGGCTTAATGGATATGCTCCACCTATGGGAATCCATGTCACAGTGAGCCACACATTGTAATGAGCTACACCTTGCCACAACCATAACTGGAAGATGCTGGAGTGACAGATTACTGTCACGGGTACTCCCCATGCTTTGGAACTACATCCCTAATTACATTATATGGAGTCCCTCACTAACACTCCAGGGAATCCTTGCAGAGTGGGTGGGGAACAGTGGATACACCCCAGGGATCCTGCAATTGGCTCTGCTCCACAGAGGGACAGTTACTTAATCAATGGGGTGGCAACAGCAGACAAATTTTGGTTAGGCTTATGAATGGCCTCGGGCAGTTAGGCAAGTACCTACCTATGTACCTATGAACTTATACATACAGTATCGACACATGCTGATAACTTAATTTACTGTTCAGGTATTGACTTACCTTGTGCCAATGAAAGTTGTGTGTACAATAGTTGAGGGCTGCCTATGTAGGATACACACAGTAGACCACCAATACATGACAATTTACAGGTGGTTGTGTGTGTGTGTGCCATCCATGTTTACTGTGTGTGCACATGGAGAAGGGTGTCAGTTGATAGGTGCCTACACTGTAAGTGTGTGTACTATACGTTCCCTCTTTGCCAAGGCATGGGCATACTGGGCATGCCTCCATCTGCCTACTGGGGCTGGCACAGGATGTTCATGGTCTGAGTCCCTCTGCGCCTGTAGGGCCCTTGGCAATGGTGGTGGGCTGTGAGGGCCTTCTCCAGTCTGTCCTTACTGCAGCTGTTTCCACAGGATCATATTGTGTAGCATGGCACATACTATGAAGATGTGGGTACACATGCCTGGAGAGTACTGCAAGGCTCCACCAGATATGTCCAAGCAATGGAACCATGATTTCAGCATCCCAAACACATGCTCTATGATGATTCTGGTTTGTGCATGTGCCTCATTATGGCATTCTTGCATGGGTGTGTGTGCATTTCTGATGGGAGTCATCATCCACGGTTCCAGTGCATAACCAGCATCCCACACCAGGTGGCCATATGGGATGTTTCCCCTGGCAAATACCTGATACAGCTGTGAGGCATGCCAGATGTGGGAGTCATGATAGCTTCCAGGGCTTCCAGCACACACATCCATGATAATGCCCTGGTCATTGCACACAACCTGGCAGTTGATGGAGGGGTATTCCGTGTGGTTTATGTAGCACCTACCCTGCTCACCGGGTGGTGTCTTGATGTATATGTGCATGCAGTCTATTGTATCCAGTACCTCTGGGTAGTCTGACACATGGTGGAAGAGACACATATTGCTGGTCAACTCCTCCTGTGTTCACGGTAAGTCTATGTGCTCATTGGCATGTGGTAACATGGCATCCAGGAACTGGTGGAGTACCCTGGATGCTGATGCCTGTGAGATCCCCATGATATCCCCAGTTGGCCTTTGAAAGGTACCTGTGGATAGTATTCTCCAGCTTACACATACCATCGTGTCCACTTGGATGGGTTCCCCTCTGTTATTTCTGGCTCTGAGGTGTGGCTGGCACAGCTCACCAAGTTGCTGTATGGTGTCCCCGTCCACCCTGTAATGCTCTACTCTCTCCAGATCATGTAGCCCCTGGCAGGTTACCCTGGGTCTGAACACTCTTCTCCTCCTCCAGTGCCTGAGATGGTTGGCAGCATCATCCTCCACACCACCTTCAGTCTCCAACACATGCTGGTGAATCAAAGCAATGGCAGCCCCTAACATGTACATATTAAAAGTTCCCCATCTGTATACACCAATGGTGCAGAGTGTCTGGGAATACACAAGTGTGTGTGAGGGGCTTTCACACTTTATACTATTGTGCTATGGATGCTGCTGGTGTAATTGGGTGTGTATGTGCAATTCCAGCTGCAGGGTATCTTAATTATGGGTTTTACAGTGGGTACTGCTATTGTGGGGCCTTTGGTGTTGAATTACACTTGGCTGCCATGATTCATCTATTGCCCTTTACTTCACTTTTCAACCCGATTCCCCTCCCACTGTCAGGCATGCATCCAGCTGCTGGCTTTCTTGTTTTGTACTTTCCCAACCCAGGATTACATTGCAAAATGTGCTATCTAGCTGATCTACTGCAAGTTTGCTTTGTTCTGCTGTGAAAGTTCTCTTTTCTTTGCAGTATGGCACCTCTCCTTTCCTGTTCTGCAGGTAGCTGCTAGCAGCCTTGTTAGCTGTTGTCAATGGCCACTGTGGGTTCCTAGGTGTTAATTACTCATTTGTACTCCAATTACCATACTGCAGCATTTTCTTATTTTTTCCTGTATCCTTCCTGTTTCAGCTGTGGTGCATGCTGTGCACAGCCGTTTACTGGGTTTCGAGCGCATTTTCATCCACGTTCACATGCACATTTGGTTACCTTATGTGCTCTCAGCTAAGCAAAGCTATGGCTACTTTAACACACCCCTATCCTGCAGCTTTGCTTAGCAACAGGCAAACTGGATTAGCAATGCTCCAATGTGCTTACAGCTAAGGTGGCGCACCCCTCTCTTGATGTCATCTTTATTTCCAGGCCACACCTCGGTGTTGTACCGCTATGCTGTGAGATACAGCCTTATGCTGTCAGGGATTTTTTGATTCAATATTACTCCTGGTTTGGTGTAGCATGCGTCCCATTGATTATTATGGGGAATTCATGAAATGTGTTACACTGCAGTTTTATTCCATATAAATAAATTTTCATTGTGATCTCGTTTGCACACCGATGCCCTGCGATTTTACTTTGCGTTAGTGTGGGCATGATATTAAATGTTATTTTTTATATGTTGTGCATTTTTTTATGCCAATGGCTATATATTTAGCCATTGGCATATATTAACAGTATAATACGTGAGTTTGGTCTGCTGTCATGGCTCCGATTATATGTTTGAAAAATGTAAACCATTTTTTTCGGTTACATTTCTGCATGCTTACACTAAAAATGCACCACTTTCTGAATCGTTATATACCTTCATTTGCATGCTACGCTGCTGTGCATGGGGTAATTAGCATACAAGCGCCGGGAGCTATCCGGGCATGGCGTACGCAGGTAGCGCATGTGGAAACAGCTCGTACCTGAATCGCTCGGTGGCCATATTTGGTGTTAGATCGCCAATGCTACGCCTGCACCTGGCACAAGCTTCATGAATCCTGGGGTATGAGTTCACTCATGCAGTGTTTTTGGAGTTTTTCTGTACCTGCACAATTTCAGCAAACTTGACTAAAAAAGGATATACATCTCCAAATATACAGCCCATAAGAATATCGATTTGTAGTTGTCTAACTGATAGAGATGACAGGGAGTGTTTCTTGCTAATAAAATGCAATTACTTTTAATTTTTCTCCTTTTTGGTTTACTTTGCAGTCTCACTAGTAAGTTATAGTCCATAATTATTAACTAGTTAGGCATGAATATTATCCTGATCACAGATGTCTTATCTTTCGGGGGGCTTGAAGTCTACCATACTGTTAAGAAAATAAAAGCATGGTGATAGATGGCCAATTGTGTTAGAAGGATATATTCTGAATTATATTCCTGTTTGTATAAAATTACTTAAAGCTAGGCAAAGGGAAATATATGTAATGTACCAGCTACCACAGAATATGCATATGGGTATTTTAGTTAGACCATCGACACCAGCATAAATAATGAAAGGCCGATCTCAATATACTCATACACTACAAATCACAAGACACACCAATTCAGAATAAAAAAATGTCTTATATCTATAAACTATTCATAGCCCACTGTTGAGACTCATCCCCCTTCCTTCATTTGAAAAGAGAGACAAAGGTAGTAGTCACAATAGAGGAATGGTTGTAGAAGGAGTCAGGCTTAATAGGGGAAAACTAAGTGGACAAGAGGAAGTAAGCAACTGAAAAGGTGATGGCATCAGAGTCAGGCAGCTCTTCCTAAAGGCTGGAGCTAGGAAATAATGATTGACAGCATCTCTTATCAGAGACCTTCTAATAGGAGAAGGAGAGGTGACTGTTAGTGTCTAAAGGGCAGCATATGGGTTGAAAATTGGCTGCAACTCTTGATTCTTTTTCCTAGCCCCTAATAAACACCCATGATACATAGGGACACAATTGGGTTGAAATGCATGGCTAGGCTTATTAAGGCCCTGGAGGTCATTAGCCTAGTATATACATATAAACCTAAAGTGTGACAGCATTTAAATGCTTCCAATAATTTTTTTTTCTTCAAGTACAAGTCATCTGGAAAATGGCACCAAAAATGACAGCAGCATCTCAGGTTAACCACATAAGCAGATTCTAGGTGAAACCTATCATTTAGCTATTGGTCTGTTGGAGTAATTAGAGTAACAAATTGTAAGACTTCAGTTTGAATACACAAACACATGCTTGGTGTAATGTCACATGGTTGTCAGTAATGAATATATACATTATAAGATGTCCTATGGGTGTCTGAATGCACCTCTGTTAAGACGCTGTACAAGAGTAGAGCTCAGTCATGCTATGATACGATTAAATGTTGAAAAAATGCTGGTCGTAACAGAGTTGGTTGTTTCATTCTTTATAGAACAAATACCTGAAATGTGTAAAGTAACTTGTGTATTAAGTAAATATAACCCCTGGGATTCATGAATCTCCATGCAAGAATAAGACTATTCTTGCACGGTGTGGTTCGTGTCCATTTAGAATAGCAGTGTGCCTTGCATATGCATGAAGGCGTGCTGCTGTTTAATCTAAATGGATGCGAATCATAAATTAGTGCAGGGTATGTTTCAGCAGTGCCTGCACATGTAACATGCCCCCTTCACTCAGAAAGTGCCATACAGCACTTTGTGACACAGACAAATGTCAATGTACATAATATTAGAGCCTGGTTTATGTACTAAACCAGTGTCCGCAGACACTGAAATATACGTAGCTAACATTTCAGTGTCTGTGGGCACTGAAATAAAAAGAATAAAAACACAAACACACCTAGAAGGCAGCAGTCTTCAAATTCACCCTCCCGAATGCATGCACTCTTGACCTACATACATGGAAGCAGTAGGGTAAGAGGAAAGCAATAAAAATACAAAAAAAAATGTAATTTTATTTTCATTAAATAAAAACAAAATTTAAGCGCTGCACAGGTTGTTTGCATGGTATGCCGCTATGCTTAGTCTGGCTAAAATCCTGAAAATGATAGACAAGTACTTCTGTGATAGAACACATAATCAAGCTGCTGTAGCATAGTGGTACTGCCATGATTTAGCATGTAGAACATGCTCGGTTTGGATCCCCCTCTGCCGATTTATTTAATAAACTTTTAAGAAATTATAGATGTCAGTCGTATGGCTGACGTACAGCACAGTAGGGGTGGGAATATGTAAAATGTATGTAAAAAATAATTTATAAATTTACTGAAAAAATAGATTTAAGCAATGCTTTGCTAGTGTAAGCATCACTTACCTGCTTTCAGCTGTACTTATCTGGTGTAAGCATTGCTATGCAGATTTGCACGGAGCTAAGCATAGTTCAGCATATTAAAACAAGCCAATCAAGAAAAAATGTGTGAAAACTGCCCTATTTAAACTGCATAGGCAGGAATACAGCCATAACCATTTGGGATTGCTCACAGCAGGATCAAAATGTCAGGTGTGGGTGAAGGTGTTCATTTCCGAGCGCAACTTTGGGCCATCTAGGAGTTCAGGGTCATGGTTGGGATCCTAGTAAAAAACATGATGCCAGGCTGCTGCAGGGCCAGAACCAGGGCTCCCAGTATAAAGTGTAGGCCTGGGACCAGCTTGCACATGATCTCACCAGTGCCAATGGCATACCCCGGACTGGTGAGCAGGTATGTCACCACCACAATGACCTGAATTGGAGGAGGAGTGCACTCTTGGACCAGTGGATCCAAGAAGCCCGAGTGCAGGATGTCTCACTTGTCTGTAAGTATGCAGTCTTATGTATATCTAAGTATGGAAAAAGTTAATCTTCAGACTGTGCAGGTGTGATTAATGTGTCATCTCTCCCCATACAGCTGCTGCAGAGAGGTCCCAGAATGTCAAGGTTCATACCCAGTGACTGGCCCAGCTGCATCGGCATTATGGTCAGTACAGAATACCTCCTAATATTAGCAGTAATAAATCAAAAATATAGTAATGGTAGTATTGTCTGTATATATAATTGTGATGTAAAAGTCAGGAATAAACCTGAATATTTAGGGTAAATACCTAAATGACTAAATACCTTATCTTGATTTTTCTTTTACATCAATCTCCAGTGCAAGCTGACATGCTTCCATTTCTAGACTCACATTTCCTCCCCCATTCCTTTACCCCCCCCACCTGACCTCTCCATTATTTTTCTAATGTTACCTACAAAGCTCAAAAAGCTTTTCTCTTAACTCCACCCCTTCTCTTTCACCTTTATCCATTCTAATATTCCTTTTCGTTCAACCCCCTTTCACTGTCTAAATGACAAACTTACTGTTGTATCCATGCTAAACACCCCTTATTTAATCTATTCTTCTAATTATTAGTGAACAACACTCCTATATGTCAAGAAAATTATATAATTTCTAACATAAAATAGAGTGTTGCCAGGGCTTGCATTACATTACAAAATGTTTTAACAACTGACAAACTGAAATTTCATTTCCTGCATTTATTATGTCTCTTGTATTCACTTCTAATATTTCCTTATCCATCTGTATACTTTAATATTTCTATACTACTTGACTGTTTCACTTCTAAAGTAACACTGTTTAAATTGTTTTACCTTCTGGATTGTCTTTACTTTTATAAAATTTGTAATTTTATGTGATTCTGTTGGGACAATTTTTATAATTCTAATGAAACATTTCTCCCTTGATCTCCTCTGAAAAAGGGCTTTGCATAGTCAGACTTTTGTGGTAAACAAATGCAAATAAATAAATAAAGCCCTGTGCCATTTTACTGACCTAATCTAATTAAATAAATAAAGCCCTCTGCCATTTTACTGACCTAATATAATTAAATTATTTTCTTCTAACTACATTCAATTCCTGATGTTTTCTCAAATCTCTTAGAGATCACCAAGACAAAGCCTAGGAATTCTCTTACCATGTCAACTACCATTTAATCTGAATCAGATGACACCATTCCTGAGCATATTTTTCACCTCAAGCTTTCTGCTTACATTTCTTAATAACACATCTGTAGACAAATGAACAATCTGAGGGACAGAAAGTACTCTTGTCTGGTTGCCTTATAGATTGGATACTTGGTAGAGCTTTGTCCACTGATTATTAGTCCAGTGCTTTGTCCTACTTATCAAACCTATTTCCAAATTTCCTGTTTGTCAGCCTCTTTCAGAAAATCTCCCAGTTTAAGAAATGAATATCCTTTTCTGGATAGAAGGAAGTATCTGAGGATTATCTTGTCGCACCTTTTGGTCTTTTTGGTCTTCTAGCTGTACTGTGAAATTAGTCATTGCCAATTTTGTGTCACTTACCTGACCACTCCTCAGAAATACATTGGTCTGGTTATACGATTCATGCCAGCAATTTATCTGTTACTAGGACAATATAATAAATATTAATTTTGCTAAGATTTTCATGTCTGACTTAATCAAAGATATTGGCATTTAGCTAGCCAGATCAAAGTGGTCTCTATTATATAGAGGTTCAGTGCAAACTTCTCCCCAAAAGGAGAGATATCTATACCAAATGAGTGCAGCCCCCAAACATCTCCAGCTCAAGTGAGAACTGCTCTCTCCAAAGCAAAAAACACAGCATCCATGGGACCCGATGGTGTCCCCGGCTGTGTGCTCCACGAACTCAATGAGGAATTAAACCCACAGCTAGGACAGCTGTTTAATCAAAGTCTTACCTCTGGATACGCACTCCAGGAGTGGCGACTGCAACTGTGGTCCCACTTCACAAAGGCGGTGCCTCCACAGACCCTGGAAATTATCGCCCATTAGCTTGACAAGCCTTATCTGCAAAGCCATGGAGAGGATCATAATGGACCTCATAAATAAAGACATAGGGAATTTGGTAGACTTTGGATCCAACCCAGTTTGGCTTTGTCAAAGGCAGATCATGCCTTTTAAACTTGGTTGACTTTTTCAAAACAGTCACCAAAGCCATTGATGAGGGAAAGGCAGTCCATACAGCCTACCTCGATCTGGCTAAGGCTCTCGATACAATACCCCACTCGGTATCATTGAAAAACTCATCAGCTTAAATGTTAACCCATACATCACAAGATGGGTTGCAAACTGGCTGAGTGACAGAACCCACAGGGTCAGAGTTGCTGCCGCCATGTCAGACTCAAAGCCTGTCACAAGTGGTGTCCCACAGGACACAGTGCTGGGCCCACTCTTGTTTGGCATCTACTTTTCCAAAGTACAAGCAAACACAGGAGGGTTATGGGATGACAAAGTTTGCAGATGACTGCAAACTGGGCTCATAGTAGAAAACACATCTGACACAGATATCCTTCAGAAGGGTCTCACG